>NC_133619.1:19140389-19375389 GCF_048593235.1 Sminthopsis crassicaudata | reverse complement strand
TCTAGATCACTGCCCGACACATAACAGATACTGAATAAATGTTTCTTGACTTCTTAACTTGACAAAATGATGGTCTTTGGAAAATTGCTTCCCAAAATGCTTTAGCTCACACTATAACATTATATAAGTACTCAGAACAGATATTAATTGTATAAAACTTTGTAATCCCAATACTCTCAGTCTACAACTTCATACTAAACTTCTAAAGGGAGTAAAATAACTACTACTATTCTACTTTGTGGATAAAGACACTCAGGCTTAGTCAGATGAAGTGATTTGCTTATTGTTTTTCATCTCTTATTTTCAGAGGACCAATGTTTATGAATTGGATTGAAGTGAGGTAGACTGAACAAAGTTATCAGTCTCCAGTGTCGTGGCAAAAATCAGTGATTATCGGTCAGTGTATTGGATGACCTTGTCATCTCTGATGTCTGACCTCCACAGCACCTGCTTGAACCACTTTCATGGTCATTGGAACATTTGTTCTCAAATGGTCATTCAACAAGGGGGAACCTTCATATATTTGAGATAGACATCTCCTTAACTCACCGACAGATGTAAAACCTGTTGGTTACACTCAATCTGGTCTAGACCATCTGCTGAGACATTTTGATCCAGCTATGCCCATGGAGTATACTACAGCTTCTTGGAGGCACTGATGAGAACTGGGTGACAGGTAGACACCACAGGTAGATGAGCAGCCCTGAAAAGGGCCCAGCAGGTTCTCACATCAGAGGTAATTACCCTCCCTCATCACCCCACAGGCAAATTAACTTGTTTATACAGCTAATAGACATATTAATCATAGAACTAATAGAGGTAAAATAATATTAGTAAAAATAATAATGATGAATACTTATATAGAACTTACCATGAGTTGGGCACTGTGTTAAGTACTTTACATAAGACTAATTTTTAATCTTCACAATAACCCAAAGAGTAAATGCTATTATTATCCTCATTTTTATATTTGAAGAAACTGCAGCAGTTTCAGTGAGTTGCCCAGAATGACACAGTTCTGAGTGTCCGAGGTCAGATGTGAATCCATCTACATCTTCCTACCTCCGAGCCCAGAACTCTCTCCATTGTACCATTCAGCTGCCAATCACAACAGTCAAAAGTCACATGCAAATACAGGTATTTTCTGACACAAATCCGATATTTTTTCCATGAAAAAGAAAATCAATTGTGTTGAACCCTTTGTTAGGTCACAAATATGACCTAATGTGGTTATAAAATCTCCATTTGGACAAGAGTCATCCATCCTTAGCAGCATTGCTGATTAAAGATCAATCAAGCAAATGACATTTATTAAGTACCTCCACTGAGCCAAGCACATGTTTAACTGAGGATTCAGTGTACCTGCTTATAAAGAACTATGCCTTATGGTAGTAGGGCCCAAACACCTGCCAATTAGCTTTTCCCCCTCCCCAGAGGATTAGCCGCATGTTTCTCTATTTATAAAATCTCTATTTATAAATCCCACACAGATTTATTTTTTCATAGTAAAAAAAAATGTGGTTCAGGAAGAAGTCCCCTGTGTTGGCTATACAATGGCTCAAGTGACTCCCTATTTTGAAAAGAAAATTATAAATAAATCTGAAGACAACATTTAATTGCAATTAGAGATTTTTGGAGGCATAATTTCCAAGCAGAAGCAAACATATAATTTCAGGAACAGCTGCCAACACCAGCTTCAGAAATGAAATATTCTAAAGACTGTTAAATCAATGGAAACTGTCGATGAGCACTGGCCTCATGTACTGGAGACCATATGTTGCCTCTTGCTGTTATCTTCACTCTTAATTCTATCAAAAGCTCTTCCTTAATAAATTGTCAAAAATATAACATTTGCTCAAAGGGACCTGTTTTCAGCATGATGGATTTATAAGAAATGATTTGAGAACTATGTCAATGCTTTCAACTCCCTGAGAGTAACTAGTTTCTAAAATGAATGTTTTACACTCAGTTATCCACCTGTGAAACTTTCATGACACTCAAAGTGAGTCAGAAACAAGAAGTCTATATAAAAACTAAAAATTGATTAGGGCAAAGATACAATAAAGACATTTTACCTCCAAAAAATACACTTGACTAAGAGTGTTGCAGAGTGAAATAGATTTTTTGGGGCTATGCATTAAAAAAAATATATATATATATATATAATTTTATAATTAAAATTATAGACAGTGTGGAACAATGGCCATGGCATTTTCCTGGGAACCAGGAAAGATATGGATTCACTTCACAGTTTCAATACTCTTATCTGATACTTGGATAGTGAGTGGCAAGAAAGGCAATCTAAGCATCTTTGAGGAAAGCAAATCTCTCCTTTGGCAGTTTCATTAGCTAAAGTCTTTTTGATGGACTAGAAGTATGGGTTAAAATGACTTAAATATATTAGAAATCTGTAGTGTTTTTACCTACAGATAGAATACATGTATTAATCAAAAGAAAATCTTTTAAGATTTGCTATGGAAGAAAAAATTACCAATTGCCCACCCTGGTGCAGCCCAAAATTTACTAAATTTGTTCTTTAAACAACAGACATTGAGGCTGTCACTTGGAAGCTTTACAGCTGGGAGGAGTCTGGTGGAACATATATTTTAATGGCGTAGCCTTTAAGAACCGACAGTTACTACCTACACATTCCATAGAGAAGACTCTCAATAGGATGCTATTGCAGGCAAGCTAGAGGAAATGAAATACTGAATTTTACTCTACTTGAATTCAAAAGATCAACTTCACAAGCACAGGATGGAGGAGGAATAGCTACATAATACTTTGTGGGGAAAAGGTCTATGGGATTTAATGGGCTACAAGCTTAACATCAGCTTCCCAGAGTTTAATGGCTTCCAAGAAAGTGAATGTGCTCTTGGGCTGCATCAGGAAAGATAAAATGAGCGAGTGAAGAGTTCAATTACACTCTGCCCTGGTAAGATTGCATTTGGTATATAATAGTGTGCTTTTATATAGTGATTTTTGCTTTGCAAAATATTGTGCAAATATCCCCTTTGGTCCTCACATTAAAAATGGCTTTTGTTGTTGTTCAGTCATTTCACTAGTGTCCAGCTCTGTGACCCCGGTTGAGCTTTTCTTGACAAAGATTTTGGAGTGATTTGCCATTCCCTTCGCCAGCTCTTTTGACAGATAAAGAAAGGCAAACTGGGGTGAGTTCCCCATGATCATACAGCTAGTAAGGATCTGAGGTTGGATTTGAACTCATGAAAATGAGTCTTCCTGATCTCAAACTCAGTACTCCATCCACTGGGCCCCCTAGCTGCCCCTTTAACAATGGAAGGCAAGAACCGTTATTATCCTCATTTTACAGATTAGGAAACCAAAGCAGACAGAAGTTAACTTGTTCAGGGCCACAAAGCTAAGTAGGTATCTGAGGTATCCAGGCTCAGGCCTTCCTGATTCCAAGTCCAGTCCAATCGCCAATGTGTCATTTAGCTGTCACTGTATATTGCATTTACTTCTGGACAGTGTATTTTAAGCACTGTATTGACAAGCTGCAGTGTCCAAAGAAAGACAAGCAGGATGATGAATGGTTTGAGGTCATACCCTTTGAGGATCCATTGAAGAAGCTGGAGATGTTTAGCCTAGAGAAAAATAGCAAGCCAAGGGAGGGATAATAATGGTGGTGGTGAGAGCTGAGACAACAATAGCAACATTTACTGTACAGTTTGAAGAGTACATCAATCTGTCACATGGATGAAGGATTAAACTGATTCTACTTGACTCGAGAGAGAAAACTAAGAGCCAAAGACGGAGGTTGCGGAGAGGCTTCTGTAAGGAATGGTAGATGTCAGGGAGTAGACTGGGCTGCTTTGAGAGGTAGGAAGTATCCCTCACTGGAAGTCATCAAATGGAGAGTGCATGATTCCCTGCAAAGAGTAGTTTAGGTGAGATTCCTCTTCAGGTCTAAGTTGGATTAATGTCCCCTGAGAGGCAACATAATGAAAAGGCAGAGGGCTGGACTGAAGAGAAAAAACATGACCCCGATCTTTCCATTTTCATTAAACAACCAAAGGCAAACCCCTTCTCCTCTTTGTGCCTCAGTCTCATCATCTGATAAGTGAGAGTACTGGAAAACGTGATCACTTAGGTCTGAATCCACAATCTGTTCCATTTTTTTCATTTGCTAATTCTATGATCCATTATTATCCTAGGAACTTTACAACCTCTTGGTTCCTGTTTTCTTGTCTCCAAAATGGGTACATATAATATTTCTAAAAGTTATAAGGTTAAAATTTTTTTTAAAAATTAAAAGTTATCAGGTCCTACTTTGTTTTTCAAAAACCCCTATAAGGTCAGAAATATAAGCTCAATACCTGACTCTATGCACTACTTTTAAAATTTTTATAAAATGATCTTTTCACACTATCAGTCAATAGTCTTTAAATATTAAGTCTACACATGTGCTAGTAACCATGCTAAACTCTAGGTATTATAAAAGTGGGAAAAGGTAGTCTCTTCCTCCAAGAAATTTGCAATCTAATAGAGGAAACAAAAGCATATAAACAAAGTACTTGTAGAATAAGAAATAAGAAAGAGAAGGTATTGATATTAAAAGGAGTTTGGAAGTCATTCCAATAGAAGATCGGACTTTACCATCACTATTGTATTCTCTTCCTCCTCTATGGAATCTCTATCGGCTAGCCACGTTCACTTTTAACCTGGTTGAGCTCTTGATTCTCTGGACTATTTTCTCACATCCTCTCAAATCTCTCTATTTTCAATCCCCACTTTTGAGCTTCCTTTTATACATCAACTTTATTCATTAAACTACACATTCCTTAAAGACAGGGATTGCCTTTTTTCCTTGATTTGTATTCTTCTCGTTCACTAGCTTGATAGAGAAGTGGACAGAATATCAAAGTCATCTTCCTGAGTTCTTATCTGACCCTGTGATGTAATTGTTTACCTCAGTTTTCTCACCTGTAAAATGGACTGGAAATGGCAAACACTCCAATATCTTTGCCAAGAAAACACCAAATAGAGTCACAAAAAGTCAGACATCACTAAAAAATGACAGAAAATTATTATTGTAAGAGTCACCATGCAGGGCCTGGGCCATGGAAAGCACTCAATAAATGCTTTGTCTAATCTGATCTAGAATTATGTGAGGAAACACTTGTGCTATAATTAGCATTTCATGTTTTCTGTCATAATACAAACTCAGATCATAATTTAAAATACATTATGGGAGTTGGATGTAATATTTTCTAGGCCTTTTCTAAATCTTTGAGCCTATGACTCATTGCTACTCATTTGACCTTCCAATAGCCTCCAGTATTTTAGATGTTTTCATCAGCTTTAGATTTGGAAGGGATATTAAAGATCAATATAATTTTATATATGATGAAAATGAAGGACCAGAAGTCAAGGGACTTAATGATGGTCAGACAGCTATGAAGTGAATGAATTGGATTTGAACCCACTTTCTGATTATAAATTCAGGCTTCTTTCCACTGTACTTCCTTTTCATTTCTGATAACTTCTTTGAATTACCTTATTCTACAGCCATTCCAAATATTCACCATTTTAGTGCTATTATCTCTTTTTTGATTGTGACACTATCTCTGGTATTTAGGTTCCCTTCTCCCTTCCAGGAAGAAAGGATCTATGAGCAAACCTTGCTTTCTTAGGACGGTTACTAGACCTGACCATAGTTAACTATTGACTTCCTACATCCTAATTAAATTATCATTCTCTCCTGATTATTTTTATTTGTGATCTGAGTTTTAAGTATCTGAGACAAAATGAGCATCAGATCTTCTTAACTCTAAATTCAACTTTCCATCCATTACTCTGTGTTGTTTCCCAAATTCATATTTTTTTTTTCAGAAAGCTGGCATGGATAAAGGAAAATTAGATGGAAACAACAATGATAATCTGTCAAATATTGACCATGAACGTTCTTTCTATTGGAAGTTATTTTCTTGATCTTGGACAGGATCATTGTTTTAGTTCCAAGTTTCCCCTTGAATGATCCTTAAATAATCTGATAAATGAGCACACAACACATCAGAAATGCTAGCAATTCCTGTCTTAGAAGCCATTATGCTAAACATTGACATTATAAACCAGGCCCAGAGAAGTCAAAGGACCTCTTCTATTTAACATTAGTCATTAAGAAACAGAACCAGGTTTAGAATTTTCATCCCTTATTCCGACCTTATCATTCCTTGACATTTCCTTACTTTTGCTGCTAAATTTGCTGCTAAATCAGTCCTTTTTGGCAATTAATCATATTAGGATTAGCTGTGGATCTGTATAAATGTTACAATTTCTGGTTGCAAGTGAAGCATTTATGGTATAAAAGCTAAATTTAACTTTCTTATCATTTACCTGTTATACCATCTGTGGAGTGCAGAGGACATGGACCTTCAAGCCATAGCCGTTACATTAGCTTACTACTCTATCCATATAACCTGAAGCAATCTCCTTTCTTCATTTCGCCATCTGTTTTCTCTTTTGTAGAATGAGTCCAATATTACCTGACCCAGCTCTCTAGTTGGGATATTAAGAAAGCCCCTGCATCAGATGTTCAAGGAGGACCTCTGATATGAGAGCTCTTACCTGTGGCTCCAAGTAAAACTATCTCACCAGATGGCTTAAACCAGGTTGAGAATAACGAACAGATCTCAGACCCATCTGTGAGTTCTGGAGATGTCTGCCCCAACAGGTGAAAACTTCTCCCAGGGGAATGAGCAAGTGGCCATGGAGGCAGTGGATGCAGGTGCTGTGGACCCCTTATGGTTTGATCAGAAATTGATGGCTCCAGCCATCCACTACATCCTGGGACATTGCCAAGTGTCCTGACTTTGTCTTGTCACTGTCAGAAAGACTAAAGGCAGATAACTTTGTGCAACTCTGCCTTACTTAAATCTAGTTTATGAAGGATTCAAGTCATTACCCTCATTATATCATAGTATTCTTCAAAATTGAAGGATAATCAACATTAAAATACAGCTAAAAATACACAGACTCTATACATGCTAGAGATAAATAAGTTATTATGATCTATCTCATTTCCATTCTCAACTGCAGTCTATGTTCCCCACAATTAAGAAAATGTTTTACTAAAGCACCAGTCTGCTAACTCATGCTGCCTTCCCATGTCGCTCTCCCCACCCAAAATCAATACATATCAGTGCCTTATTATTGACTCTAGAATAACATTTAAACTCTCCCATTTGACATTTAAAACTCTTATAACCCAGTCTCTTCTCATATTTCTAGTATTCTTACATATAACAAAAAAATAATAAGAGCAATGATATCTGAAACTTTTACAGAATTTCAAGTTTCTAAAGTGCTTTACCTCTGTTATCTCATTTAATCATGTCTCAGATTCTATATTCTGATCCTAATGGTCAACACATTATGTTCCATCTCCCTAGGGAGAATAAGTATATTATATTAATAGAATGAACTTTTGTGTTAAATCTCCAAATTATGACTAGATAATCGTTACCTAATCTGTTGGATAAGGTTGTATCATTTGGTAGTAATGTGTAGCTCCAAAATTTGGTAAAGGAGGACTAATGACATGTATGTGTCCCCCCAAAATCTTGTAAACAACCCGTAATAATGTGAATGCCATCTAAATCAAGAAAAAACTCTAATAAATATTTGCTAATAATATAAACATTTATAGATAATTTTATTTTGCCGTAAGTATAAGTAAAAGGTAACCAATAAAAATGTAAATGTAACTTATAATCATCTTTAGCCAGACCCATAAAACCCACCAGAAATCCCAGTCTTCTCTTGGACCTCAACACATGCAAACTATTCTGAATGGAAATGTGAATATTTCATATTTTCAGAAGAACAGTATTGATTAAGGGAATTTTACCAAAGTGCCACCTTGGAGGGAGATACAAAACTTAGTCATGAGAATCAAAATAAAATATATTTGCTGTGACTTTTATATATTAGTTTAATTGTGGAAGTTTGTATCATTGAATAGTCCATCAAATATGAGTCCATGTAGTGACTAGTATTGTCTTATTGGTGTGTCATCAATCTTAATAAGGATACAGAACAGTAAAACAGCTTCACACATGCCCCATGCACTACTATGTCTCTCATTATTTTCCCCTTCATTATTTACCCCCATGCTGAAATGTCCTTCTTCCTCACTTCTGCCTCTTGAAATCCCTGAGGGTTTTTTCAGACTCAGACATCACTTATTCATGAAGCAAAATTGTCCTGGTGTGCTTAGCTGCTGTACATGTAGCCCATCCCTAAATCACATCTATTAATTTTGTATATTTTCTGTATATATATTCGTATCTACAGATAGTGTTTCCCTTAATAGAATGTAACCTTGAGCTCAGCATTTGCTTCATTTTAATCTTTGAATCCCTGTGACTTAGAATAAGTGCTTTATACTTGACCAGTTCTTAATAAAATGTTGATTGATTAATGGAAAGAAGGAACAAAGGAATGAAGGATTGAGTATCCAGTGAAGTACTTTGAAAAAGCTATTTCAATGGCAGAGTTTTGTTGACTTCATAGATAAATTACTGGAAGACATGATCTTAGAAGTCTTCAGGTGGGATAATTATATTCCAATTTTATCGCTGTTAGAGTTCTTGCACAAATAATAGCATTAATGAGGATACTTTAAGTGGTTTTGGTGCAGTAAATATACATTTTAAAGAAAATTATTAGATGAATAATCTTAATAATTAATTAATAATTTTAATAATTTAATTAATAATCTTAATAATTAATTAATAATTTTAATTAGGACATAGTTTCTAGAAGATAGGAAGAATTTAGAAACTAATCTTTTTTAATAATTATGATTCTAGAAGGTGAATAGTGTTTCTACTACTTCCTTTTTTCACAATTAGCACCTTATGTAATTATGCACTGTCGTTTTAGGATTTGCTGCTGATAAAATTCTGATCTATTTTCAAAAAGTCTCTGCAAACAACAGTTGCTGAAATCATGACTCTAATTCCAACCAGTGATAGTTGTTGTTTAATTTCAAAGGTGTCAAATCGTGGAAAACTGAGTAGATGAGGGCACCAGACTGATTGAATCATTTGGAATTAAATACAATTAAACTGGATGTAGACAAAAGATGAAAATTTGCTTATTATGCAGAGACTACAGTTGGTTGTTGGAAGATAGGATACAAAAAATTGAATCCATAAAGATAAGAGAAGAGAGATGCGAAAAAAAGATTTCAGAATTGTACCAAGATTGAATCTGGAAGTGATCAAGCCACAGGTGTGGTTGATGAGTCAATCCAAAGAGGCAGAGGCCTAAAATGGAATTAAAGAATCACAGAAGCTACCCAGCATCTCAATGAGTTTGCCTGAGATGCTATGTACACACCGAGAAGTTTGCCAAATACAGTGTGTATTAACCGAACAGTTCAGTGGAAGTATCTATTCAAACCCAAAGCTAGATTCATCAAGGAATTGTTTTGGTCAGTTCCTGAGATAAAAATAGTACAGTTCCAGAACGGTAAATATTATATATTTTTCCTTATTAACTTGTTTCCTTAAAAGTCTGCTGTACAAACCCACTCCTCCTCCAACAACTGTCGTGTATTTCAATTTCGAGAGCGTGACTTAGGCATAAGTATAAATTGTAATGTATTAGTTATTTATTCATTTGCTTTAATCTATTGGAGACATTAGAATTTATTTTTTATTATTTTAAGTAGGTGGTTCTATTTAATATTTTAATATATTTTGTAAGTAACTGTTTGGATAAATAGGAGCACATCAGTGACATCTCAAGAACTAGGGTGGTGATTAGAATATCTTGGGATCCTTAGCATGTTGAGGGTATTTATTTATTTATTCATTTTATTTTATTTGTAGGCCAAAAGCTTTATTTGCTTTATTTAGCGACTATCTCTTTAAAAAAAAAAAAAAAAAAAAAAGCTTTTTTATTTTCAAAACATATGCATGGCCAATTTTTCAACATTGACCCTTGTGTTTTCAGATTCCCCCCTTCCCCTCACTCCCTCCTCTAGATGGCAAGCAATCCAATGTATGTTATACATGTGAAAATTTGTTAAATCCAATATGGGTAAACATATTTACACAACTCATTGAGGGTATTTAGTTACAAAAAGTAATGAAATGGTGGTTCATCTCTGGAAACTTAGTTCTTCCAAAATGAAAGTCATAGTGAGCATGTTAGCCTAAAAGAGGTAAGTTTTATGGGCTCAGATAAGACATATTCAATGCTGCCATGGGAGGGGAGTGACTATTCCATTCATCTATTACATAATAAATACAACAACAATAATGATTATTGCATTCCATAGAGAACTTTAAATTTTACAAAGCATTTTATAAATGCATTATCTTCATTTTACTTCTGATTATTGAATTATACTAGCATATTCTCTTCTTCTGTGCTCTGAGTAATTCATTGCCATATTACATTTTTTTTTTTTTTTTTTTTTGCTGAGACTGGGGTTAAATGACTTGCCCAAGGTCACACAGCAAGTGTCTGAGACTAGATTTGAACTCGGGTTCTCCTGAATTCAGGGCTGATTCTCTATCCACTGTATCACAAAGCTACCCATACATTAGTTTATAATACAGTTATATCATTATTGTGCATATATTTTCTAGTAGAAGGGGATGAGAAACCTGGCATTCACATTTTATGAGGATGGATTAAAATGACTTGACTATGGTTACCTGAATTTGAATGGTTTTACAATAACTATCTTGAATAATTTGAAGGCTTGTCTATCACATGGAAGAGTTATTAGATTTATCTTTCTTGGCCCTGATGGCAGAATTAGGAAAATAAATAGAAACTATAAAAAAGCCAAATTTAAGCTTAATAAAAAGAAAACCTTCCAACAAAATAAGGTAGTCTGCAGGAAAACGGACAAGTTAAAATAAGTGATAAATAAAAAGACTTATAGAGTTCCTCTCTCCCTTTTCCCCCTCTCTTCCTCTGTCCCCTTTTCCTTTTTCCCCTCTTTTTCCCCTCTCTCTCCCTCTCCTTCTACTCTCTCTCCCTCTCCCTCTCCTTCTCTCTCTCCTCTTCTTTTCCTTGTCCCTCTCCCTTTCTCTCTCTCTTTCTCTCCTAGGTGCACACACATACACAATATACATGTATATTATCCATATATAATACACATGTATATGTCTATTTGTAAAGTGTGTATGCAAAATTCAAGCTCATAGTCTTGTATTTACTTATGTCCATTCTTTCCATAATGAAAACTCACTTTTATTTTGCTTTAAAATGAACAAGCTATTTATATCTAGCAGCCATGTGCCAGCATTAGTGACCTATTTTACAGCTAAGGAAACTGAGGATCAAAGAAAAAATGTGACTTACCTGTATTCCCAAGGTCATTAAGTCAGGAGTCAAATTCAGAGCTCCTACATAGTATATAGCAAGCATTAAATGCTCATTGATTCATTAATTGTTTCCAGGTCCAGTGTTTTTTTCTTAGTTATCATATTCTTTTTATGCATAAAATCCTATCTTCCCATGCCATCTACAGCTTCCCATAAACTTGTAATAGAGATGCCATTCAACATTGAGGAGCCTGCCAAATTCTTCCAGCCTCACAGGGATACCAATTAAACTCTCAGGCAGAAGAAAACATGGCTGCTTAATTTGAGTGCCTTTTATCACATCCCAACCAACTTAATCAGCTTGCTTTTGCACACATGGACTCTTTCCCCCAGTTTTTCCTCTCTATAATATAGTTAGTTAATGTTTCTCCATGGTAATAATGATTTTCTGAATATTCAAAATAAACAGAGCAACAATATACTGAACATAAAGCAAGACCAAAAAAATTGCCTGGACAAAGGCCTGGGGCCTAGAATATGATTAAGTTACGCATTATTAAGAATTAGTGTGTTGTGTTCTGAAATCTTGCATAAATTTATTGAAAGTAGTTGCAAGAAATAGAGGCAACATTTCATCATAGAAACCACTTCATTTTTCCTCATCCTCTGGTATCTCTGATTATATTATACTCTCATAGGCTGCTTATGGCCATGAGAAGATAAATTGTTCAGATATAAAACCCAGAGAGGCTTAAAAATAAAGGTCTGTGAAAACCAAACAAGAGACAATCTTTTCACTTTGCCTCATGGGAAAAAATACTGTATATTTAAATTGAAAAGGCATTATTTTGGGGAAGTATGGATGGGGGATAAGAAAGTCTGAAAATCATTTGAGATTAGGTACTTAAAAATCTTAATTCCCCAGCATTTATTCCACTCTGTCTCCCCAATAACCAATAATATTTCTCATGTGAACCATTTCCTTGTACATTTTTTCCAATCTTTCTGTTGAATTACATAGATAGTAGTCAATTGAAAACATTTTAAAAGTTTTTTTTGTTTGGAACTTTGACCTAGGTTTTGGGTACCATTTTTGTCTTGTTTTACTATGGGCTTAATCTATGTCTCCATCATTGTCAGGATATCCTGCTGCAAATACACCTTCCAGAAATGCAGAATGGCAAATTCTTCATAATTTAGGTTAGATAAATTAACTAAGGTCACATAAGGTCTTGGGGAAATAGTAGCCTTACAATCTAGGTTTCTCTCTCTTTGTCCCCTTCTCTCTCTCTCTCTCTCTCTCTCTCTCTCTCTCTCTCTCTCTCTCTCTCTCTCTCTCTCTCTCTCTCCCTTCTCTCTCTCTCTCTCTCTCTCTCTCTCTCTCTCTCTCTCTCTCTCTCTCTCTGTCTCTCTCTCTCTCTGTCTCTCTCTGTCTCTGTCT
Organism: Sminthopsis crassicaudata; assembly: GCF_048593235.1. Lineage (NCBI taxonomy): Eukaryota > Metazoa > Chordata > Mammalia > Dasyuromorphia > Dasyuridae > Sminthopsis > Sminthopsis crassicaudata. Next base: position 19,362,636 of record NC_133619.1, on the reverse strand, counting down.
CTCTCTCTGTCTCTCTGTCTCTGTCTCTCTTTCTCTGTCTCTCTCTGTCTCTCTGTCTCTCTGTCTCTCTCTCTGTCTCTCTGTCTCTCTCTCTGTCTCTCTCTCTTTCTGTCTGTCTCTCTCTCTCTGTCTTTCTCTGTCTCTGTCTGTCACTCTTTCTCTCTGTCTTTCTTTGGGTCTGTCTCTGTCTCTCTGTGTCTGTTTCTGTCTCTGTCTTTCTTTCTTTGTGGGTGTCTTTCTCTGTGTTTGTCTCTCTTTCTCTGTCTTTCTGTGTCTGTCTCTTTGTCTCTGTCTCGGTCTCTTTCTGTCTAGCTCTGGCTCTCTGTCTTGGTCTGTCTCTGTCTCTGTTTCTCTCTGTCTGTTTGTCCCTCTTTCTCTCTGTCTCTCTGTGTCTATCTCTGTGTCCGTGTCTGTGTCTGTCTCTGTCTCAAATACACGCACACTTTAAAATTAGCCCCCAAACTGGAATCCTTTGAGACAAAATAATCATGCCCAAGCAGGAGAGCACATTGTGTAAGTAAAAGTAGCTTTCCACTTTCTCATTTGCAAGACTTTCCAGGGTGAAATTAGTTCCCTAATTGCATTGGCTCTGCATTTAGTAATTCAAACAGTTGTAATTCAATAAACCATTGTCGATGTCTTCAAGGCTTCCTGCAGAATCTTGAAATTAATGATCCCTTTTAACTTAAAAAATGAAAATAAGACAAAAGAGAAGGCAAATCATCCCCATAGGAACCAAACTACTGAAAAAGTAACAAAAAGTAAATTACAAACTTATGAGAATGGAATAAGACAAATAGAACAGTCAATATAATTAAAACTATTCTCAATAAACAATGAGATCTTTTCTTTGATCGATGAAACTTTGAGGTTATTTTCGTTGTTTTTGTTTTAAACAGGATGATACATTTGTCCCCACATTTTCATCTTATAATTTCTCTTTGGAGATAGCATAATATGTTCCTGAGAGTGCCAGGCTTATGTGACAATAAGAAATCAGGAAACTTTGTGCCTAAAGAATGCTTAGGATGTATGGGCTAAACCATAGAGGGAGTAAGTAGGTGGTGCAGAGAATAGAGTCAAGAACACCCAAGTTCAAACCCTGACTTAGATATTTTCTATATCACTGTGTCTCTGAACATGTTCCTTTCATTATTTTTATAGCACAATTATGTTCCATTTTATTCACATACAGTTATTTGGCCAGTCAATCCCCAACTGATGGACGTCCATTCAGGATCCAATTTTTGGCCATTGCTGCTATTTATTTTTTGTTCTCTTTCTGGTATAGATCCAGCATTGCATCAGAAAAATATGGGAAGACTTGTTTGGACTAATACACAGTGACAATAGCAGAACCAGGAGAATTGTTTGTAGAATAACAACAGTGTAAAAGCAAACAACTCTGAAAAACTTAAGATCTGTCTCTGGTCAATACAATAACCTAATTCCTGGCACAGAGGTGATTGATGCAAGATCCAAACTGAGACTTTTTTCATGACATGGTTAATATAAGAAATTCATTTTGCCTGTTTATGAATATTTGGTACAAAGATTTTGTTTTATTTTTTTCCAAGGAGGGGGGAGGTCGAAAACAGATTTTTGTTCATTGAAACTATTAACTTAAAAGTTTTATTTTTCTGATTTAGAAAATAGACATAATAGCAGCTTATTATTATTGTAATTTCCTTACAAGGTTATTATGAAAATCAAATAAGATAACACATGGCAAGTTCTTTGCAAATATTAAAGCATTACATATATTCTTTTATATTTTCCATGCTGATGAAACCATATTCACATGTATTTCCTTTCTGAAATTGCTTATAGGAAAGGAGGAAGAAAATTACTTTAGTATCTGTACCCCTTCACTAGTTTTAGAGATTTTAGGCCCCATTTACTAAGGAATAGTGTCATTCCCAGAACAGGTAATATAGAGTTGAAGTTTCTTTCTCCTCTCCTTCTACTTTCTCCCTAACATTAGCCAGCATTCACTAATCCTCTCACCTTCTTTGACCTGTATTATGATAATTACTTGGCAAACCCCCTGTACCTCTGAAAAGCTAGAGTTGGATAAGAAAGTCTGGGAAGAGGAAAATCTTCTAAGGAAGGTTCTTTCTTGATCATAACATTCTACATTTTTACAAAATAAATGCTAGAGAATTTCCTGAGGCTCAGGGCTCAAGGAAATCACAATCAAGGAAGATCACAAAATGCAATATTCTACCTCCTTATACTTTCTTAATATTTAAGCAGCTTGAATTGTGATGCACTTCTTGGTATACTGACATTTTTCAGCATATTATAACAAGCTAAATATGTTGCTCTAACTTTCTTATTTGAATCATGGATTTCAGATTTGGAAGATACCTCAATGATCATCTAATTTAATCTATAGCATACAACATCGTCAACAACAATAAGAATCCTCAAAGTGTAACCTAGGAAATGTTGATGGAAGAAAAGAACAAATAATCAGGGTGACATAAGAAGGAGTTTATGTATGCTAGAAACATCATAATACTAAACTGAAAAGCTACCCAAATGGGCCCTTGCAGCATCACTGATCAACACCTTACTCAGCATCTTTTAACTCTTCCCCAAGAATTAAAGACATGGTGGTAAGAATTTGCAGGGTGGCCCTACTCCACATAATCATGATGATCAGTATGACACTGAAGTGAATTTAACAAACTCATCATTAGGTCATATGTGAAGCCTTCATATTGTATCATTGTTTGGAATATGAAACTCTCCTTGATTCCATAGAATTGCTGGATTTTGAGTTATAGGGGAATAATTTAGTCTAATATAGGAGTTCTTAATCTTGAATCCTTGATATTTCATTTTAATGATTGTATTTTGATATTTATAATTTTATGTATTTTATTTTGTGCATCTAAAATCATTCTGTTTTGCTAATAGAGTAATTGTAAATCCTATTCTTTTTATTTTATATATACACATTATGTATGTATATATATATATACATCTGTATATATATATGTGTGTATGAAAACTAATGCCAAGAGAAGATAAGTGACACAAGACTAAGTGGCAGACCTGCCACCCCAGAGCCAGTGAGCTCTCCATCACAACACTGTTTATGTGAATTATCCAAAAGTGGAGCAGATGCCATGGGGAAATCGTAGGTAGCTCTTCAATGGAAGTTTTCTGAAAAGAAGTCTGAATTCAATGACATCTTGTAAAAAGAAATATTGTAGAAGGTATTATATAAGTATCTTGGGGTGAACTAGATAATCACAAATATCTCTTCCAACTTTGTGATTTGGTGCATTGAAAATAAATTGTCTACACATATTCTAGTCCAAACAAAATGATACTGATGCCGAGAAGTAATGTTGTTTAATCGAACTCCTTGGCCCAGTCAACGTATCTCATTAAATGTGTACTGGACCTCTGCCAGGATACCAAAGGCGAGGGGAAAAATAGTGTTTTTCTCAAACAAGCTGTCTTTCATACGACAATCTTGTATAGCTTTGCAGATGGATGGTTTTGGCTTTCAAAAAAGAATCAATAGCCTTGTTCCCAGTTTTGCTGAAATAGACTTTTTTCCCCCTAAATTCTCAAAGTGGAGGTGAGTAAAGTGGTGTTCAATAAGGTATGGTAAATCAAGCTGCTGATAGTTTCACTGTTCTCTCGTGATTCATCAGTCTTTGGGGATAGATTGTTTGTGATATGAAAAGCTAAGTTGACTAAAGTGAAAAATACTGAGTTAAATACAGAAAGAAATGTGGACAACAGCATACTGTAGCAGATGCTTTGTCCATCATTTGACTATTTAGCTCCATTACACACCTTATTCATAAAAAGCTGTCCAATAAAAATCTATTTCTTGTTGCCATATGAAAGAAAAGAAGCACCATTATCGCCCCCCTTTTTTCTCCCCTACCACAAAGTCATTGCTTTTTTTTTTTTTTTTTTTTTTTGGATACTTACTCTCTATACTGATGTACTAGTTTCAGGAGTAAAAATTGGGGAAGGGAAAGAAATGTCCTCCACTGAGCAAGCCATTGACCCAAAGTCATATTTTTTTTTGTCTTTTAGACACTCTCTTAAGGAATATGAGTCCCACTGTTCTGACTACCCAGGAAATAAAATACCATGTAACTTTAAAATTAAACTAGTCGCACATATCATAGTTTTGCTTTATCCTGTCCATTTAATCTTAGATTATCATATAGACTTCTCTCTTAGTTTAAATTAAAATAGTGTTTTAAAATTTATTTATTTAATACACATTGTTTTACAAATTATGTTGGGAGAAAAAAGTCAGTGTAAAAGGGAAAAACCATGGTAGAGGAAAAATAAAAACAGGAAAAAGAAGTGAAGACACCTTGTGTTGATTTATATTCAATCTCCATGGTTCTTTTTCTGAATGCAGATGGCATTTTCTGTCCCAAGCCTACTGGGATTATGTTGGACCACTGAACCATTGAGAAAAAACATGTCTTTTTACAGTTGATCATTGCACATTCTGCTGTTATTATGTACAATGTTTTCTTGGTTCTGCTTGTTTTGCTCAGCATCAATTCCTATAAATCTTTCCAAGCCTTTCTCAAATCAGTTTGTTCACTTTTTATAAAACAATAGTATCCCATTACTTTCATTACCTGTATGTTTATTGAACAATTCCATTAATTTCTTTATCTATTTGTAGATTAAATTTTTTGTTTAGTTCTGATATTTTCAATATAATTGATAGATTAATAGCCTCTTCACTGAAAAATCCATTACCTTCCCTGAAAGATGATGCTGAGTCTTGCAGGGTAGTTTATTTTGGGATGTAACCCCAGGACTTTGCCTTCCAGAAAATGGATTCTAGACCCTCTAATCCAGTGGTCCTCAAACTTTTTAAATAGGGGGCCAGTTCACTGTCCCTCAGACTGTTGGAGGGTCTGACTATAGTAAAAAAAAAATAAAATAAAAACTCACACTCTGCCCCTCAACACATTTGCCATAACCCTGTTGGGGCATAAATCTCCTCAGCAGGGGCATTTGGCCTGTGGGCCTAGTTTGAGAAACCCTGCTCTAATCCTTTATTGTAGAAGTTGCCTAATCCTGGGTAATGCTGACTGTTGCTTTTGCATATTTGAATTGTTTTTTTTTTTTTTTTTTTTTTTTGTCTGATAGCTTGCTGTATTTTATCTTGGGATTGTAGTTCTGGAGTTTTATAACAAAATTCCTTGGGGTTGTCCTTGTGGGGTCTCTTTCTGAAAATGATCAAAAAATTATTTTAATGAGTATTTCCCCCTCTGTTTCTAGAATATTTGGGCAGTTTTCCTTGATGATCTCTTAAGAATGCTTTTTTTTGTTTGGCCATGATCTTCAGGCAGGCCAATAATTTTTAAATGATCTCTTCTGGAATTTTCCAAGTTGGCTGTTTTTCCAATGAGGTATTTCATATTTTCTTCCATTTTTTCCTATTTTTACATTTGACTGATTCTTCATGTCTCATAGAGTCATTTAGCTTCCATTTGCCTCATTCTAGTTTTTAATGTGTGATTTTCTTCAGTTAGTTTTTGTCTTTTTCCATTTGATTAATTCTCCTTTTGAAGGTGTTTTATTCACTAGATTTTTTTTTTTTTGCATTTGGCCAATTGTATTTTTTAAAGAATTGTTTTCTTCAATTTTTTCTTTCCTTTTTTAAAGTATTGATTTTCTCTTGCACACCTCTCATTTCTTTTCTCATATTTCTTTCTACCTTTCAGATTTGCCTTTTAAAGTCTTTTATGAGCACTTCCAAGAAGTCTCTTTGGGCTTGAGATCAATTTATATCACTCTTTGAGATTTCCTCTGTGGACATTTTGTCCTTGCTGAGTTGGTGTTTTGTTCTTCCCTGACACCAGAGTAGTTTTCTATGGTCAAAATTCTTTCCTTTTTTTCCTTGCTCACTTCTTTCTTTTTCTTCTGGTATTTCTTCTTTTTTTTTTTTTTTACTTTTATGGGTGAGCTCTCTTTCAGGGGTCCTTTCCCAAGCTTCCTGTGCAGTTCTGAGTTTTGGCTTTGAGCACAGGGGGCAGCTTTGCCTGTTCTTTTCAGGAAATAGCTTCATTTCCCAGAGTTTGCCTTCTGAACTGGTTCACTGATCTGTTTTTCTACTGAGCCAGAACCTAGGATCTCAGTTGCTGACATCCTGCGATTAAGACCCTTTCATTGGCTTTCCCAGCGTCTATCTGAGCTGGGCTGAACACCCTATTCATTCCAGTGAGAATGACCTTTCTTAAAGTCCTTCCAATCTTTCTTGAGCTGGAGAGGAATTTCATTCCATCATACTCTGTTCAGAGGCTGGTTTCATGTGGCTTTCAAGGGAAACTAGAAGAACTCGAGCAGCTTCCTGGCTTTACTCTGCCATCTTGGCTCCAAACCCAGTAGTTTTATCTTAAATATTTCAAATCGGAAGCAGCAGGATACTGGGGAGAGTGTGCTGGACTTGGAAGTTTGTTTGTCAGCTTGATTATTGGCTGTTACTTATTCCCTATGTGATCATGGCAAGTTGTATAACATATCTGAGTCTCAGTTTCCTCAGCTGTAAAATGATGAGACTGTACCAGAGCACCTCTGAATCTAAGTCCCTATCCTATGAATTACCTATCATCATTTCCTCTATTTTTCTGTTTTCTTTGGATCTTGACCCCATATTCAAAGCTTCATTTTTTTTAATGTTCTTCTGGATATATCAAGAATCTGTTTTAAAAAAATCTCCAGGAAGTTCATATTACCTCCCAAAGAAAGTCCATTGTTTTCTGCCTGGGATTCAAAGCTTTCCATTCCACCTATCTGGCCTTTTTAACGAGCCCTACCATCATGCTTGCTTTCTTTTATTCCCTGAATACTCTTCTGTAAATCTTAAAACTCTATATAAATAATGGATTAGGAAACTCCAAAGAGATTTTTTCCAGGTCCATGACTTCAATAGTTAATACTTTGAAATTTGCAAAGCACTTTATCTCTATGATCTCATTCAATATGCAAATTGATACAAAATGCATATAGAATTTTTTGGGCAGAGCCAGTAATAACTCAGCCACTAGGACAGACTCTTTGACAGAGGATTTATTTACATTGAGTCTTCAAGGGTGCTACAGCCTTCCATAGGCAGAGGAGGGGACAGGCAGCATTCCAGGAATAGCCCAAAGCTATAAATGTAATGTCGCACACAGGGAACATTAGGTGGGTATATTTGGCTAAAGGGTATAGCACCCTCCAAAATCTATAAAGAAATAAGGGGGCAGGGATAGGTGGATGGAAAAGTAAAGGGTGTAGGCGAAAACTAAGCAGGGACCCATGGTGGGGGGAGGTTAAGTAATACAAAGCAAGTTAGGGGCAGAATTAAAAGCAAAGAGTTAGAAAGGATAGGAAAGATATGTTTATATGTGTCTATATGTGCATGTATATATCTACATATGTATACAGAAATATATCCTTTTTTAACTCTAGACTGATTGAGGATGGTGAGAAGGATGAAAGAGAGAAAAAGAATTAACTAAAAAAAAGTGAACAGCAGAGAACAAAGAACAATTTACAAGGAAGTCAAAAAGAGATGAACACTGATTAATATAATTTCATATATATATATATATATATATATATATATATATATATATATATATATATATATATATATATATATATATATATATATACTTTCTTGATCTGGTAATTTGCTATTATATATTTTGAATCCTCCCTGATATTTTGCTGGGCACATGACAATGTTCTCTTTTGTTTCATTTTGTTTTGTATTACTTTTCTGTTTTCCTTTTATCTTATTATGTTTTTTAAATAAAATATTTTTTTAAAAAAGCATTTTTTAGAAAGGGTCAATGATGAGGCATGCCATCATCATAAAGAGATAACAGATTTAGTGTACAGAATAAAACATATGTATATGTATGAATATATATACATATAATATATGCATATATACATAGAAACATATATTCATAAAGCACATAAGGGAATTTGTTTTGCTTTGCTAGACATATTTATTATAAAGAATTGATTTTTCTTTTTCTCCCCGATAGAGAATTGGAGAAGAAAATGTATTTTGGCTAATTTTTAAAAAGAAATGAAAAATAGAGAATGGGAGATTATAAAGGAAGTGGAATGTTACATATGCTTTTAGATAAAGTCAATATATTATTAGTTTTATTTAACCTCGCAAGGAGTACAACTACTCTAAAAAGGCCTTTAATTTTCAAAAACAACACATCAATAAAAAAATTTCTAATAGTGGAAAACAACACAAGAAGACTAAGGAAAGAACAACAGGAGGTTGCCTGGAAGCATGGGCCAATAATAAATGATCCAAAGTTCATCAGTCACAGATAGAGAAGTCAAGGATAGAGTCTCAGTTTCCTGTAGACTTTGAGAGAATGAAAATAAACTGAGTAGACTATGGGGAAATGTGGTGGGGTCATTGGCCCCAGCAAAATAAGGGTGGAAAAAGAATCACCTAACATAGTCAAAGAAGTTGATGTTTTATAGATGGAACTTGAACTACTGGTGTGATAGTAAATGTTTAATAGCCAACTGGTACAGTATCAAGGGGGAATGTATGTGAAGAAATGTATATGCAGGGCATACTTTTGAGTATACTGCTTTATTAAGATTTTATTTTTACTTTTCTGATTGTTTTTACAATCAATGAAAAAATGAATCAAGTACTGATTTGTAATATTTGTTGAATTGTGAAATGTAAATTCTCCCATTAAATGTCTGGATTCAGCAGGTAGCTGACATCTCCAACTTGGCCCTCTTTCCAGGCCCTACTATCTAGCAATTATTACAATTACTACTAGTTTCCTTTCAAGAATCAAAAAAGCTCTAAATTCTAAGAGTTTGAGTCTTTAGCAAATCTTGTCCTCATGTCTCACAAGATATTTTTTGCAGTACTTATTATAATTGTTCTTTGTGAGGCTTTTAGGGTTTTCTTGACAAAGATATTGGAGGGTTTGCTATTTTCTTCTACAGCTCATTTTAAAGATGAGGAAACTGAGGCAAGTAGGGTAGAATGGTTTGTCCAAAATCACATAGCTATTAAGTGTCTGTGGTCAAATTTGAATTCAGGACAATCAATCTTCCTGATTCCAGACCCAGAGCTCTATTCACTGATTCACCTGGCTGACTATACTAGGGAAGATACAAATATAAAAGAAGGTATGGTCCCTTCCTCTCTAGGATGGCAGAGAAGACATGGACTCATATATTTAGAAGTAGAAAAGACATTCAAAACTATCTGGTCCAAATCCCATGTTTTAAGGGGACAAAATTGAGAGCTGTCCAAGGTACAACAGAAAGTATGAGGCAAGTTTTGAATCCATCTGCTTTTGAATGTCTCTTTACTGCACATATTCCATGATGCCTTCCAAGGCACTGTCAAGGACAAATCTTTCCTCCCTCTCCAAACATAGGAAAAGCTTATGGATCCCAACTGCTCATCCATGTTTCAAATGGAGGTCAGCGACCATTGTTTTTATAGTTTCTTTTTGTATGACCTGAGAACATGACTCTACCAGAATTTGCTGTTGATGTTCTGGGATTGGAGAATAGGAAGAGTGTGTAATCCTGTGTTTTCTAAAGTATCTTTGTCTCTCCCTCTATCTTTTCCTCTTTATTTTTGGATGCTCTCTTTAAGCTCAAAAAAGTTATGATTCCCTGTTGTTCTATTAAAGCATCCACCCTCATTTTGGCATTAACACAAGAGAATTGAGCCCCTTCGTGGGTCCTAGCATCCCGACTGTGTCTAAATGGAAAGGAACTACTTATCTAGGACCTGAAGAGGACTAATGGACTTACCACATATAACAGTTTTATGGAGTAACAAGGCAGCCAGTGAGTACATGAAAGCAGTCTCAGAACTACAGGTGGCTGAAAAATCGTCCTTAACCTTTTACCCCTTCTAGCTTCAAAGTCAAAAACCTATCAGTCTTGATCTTTGGCAAAACATAAGTGGATGTATCATGCCTAGTGATGACTGAGAAGAGGCACGGCAGGCTACAAAAGGTTATGAATCAATGATGAGAGAATCAGGAAACCCCAGGCTTCTCCCAGGATCCCAGAAGCCTTTGCCTGGCTGCCACTGAAAAATGCCCAAGAAAAGGTTTCTGTAAATGAAGTTTGCTGATGCCCATGGCTCCCAGCGGGCACTGTTTGCTCTTGCTGGGTACATTGGTAGGGATCAGGTGACTAGTTTTTCCATGATAGAATGTTGCTATAGGAATAGTTTGCCCACAAAGCTCCTTCTCTGCTTTCAGAACAAGCTCCTCCAGGCACCAGGCAGGACATCATAGTTCTGTTTAAAAGGCAAAAAGCCAGACTGTGGCAAACTTAAGAATTTTTTTTTATTTTCTAAAAAATTGTGGGAGGCACTCTCTCAATGGTAACCCCAGCACTTGAGAATTATTTCAATTTCCCTGTAAACCAAAGTCTATTCCAATCCAAAAAATATGTATTAAGCACCTAATGTGTATATAAGCAGCATGGTAGGCTTTGTAGATGAAAAAAATTTTGTTCTCAGTGAGTTTATAGTCTTCTGGAAGGATGCTACAGATAGACAGATAAGCAAGTACATGATCATTTGAAGAGGAAGAGAAAATACTAACTAGGGGAGAAGAACAAATTGGAGTATGTGAATGGATTGGAACAGTATTTTGTCATAACAAAAGGGGTACTTTCAGAAATCTGTATAAAATAACAGAGCAAAGTAAGAGAATAATCTATATGATGATACCATTTTAAAGATAAACAGCTTTGAAAGATGCACGAAATTTGATCATTGCAAGGACAAATTCATGATACTATGGTATTGTGATGAATAATGGTACCCATTTCTTTGCAGAGAGCTGAATGAATGAGACATCGTTCCTGAATATGGCCAGGATGAGAATTTCTTTTCCTTAACTATGAATATTTTTATGAGTTATTTTATTCTTTTCCCTTTCCCTTCCTTTCTTTTTACTTTCCTCTTCCTTTTTTTGTCTTCCTCTTTCCCTTCCCTCTTTCTTATTTCTCTTCCTTTTTCCCCTAGAGGACATAGAAGAAAGAGAAAATAATATTTGTTAGTTGAAAAAAAAATAAAAAACATGAAAAATAAATGACTGGGATGGGGCAAGAAAAGCTTGTCCTAGAAGGTAGCACCTAAACTCTGTCTTGAAAGAAATGAAGAAGAAATGAATGGACAATCTGGTCCAGAATTACAAGGTTATCAGTTTTCTCATTCTGTGTTCTCCAATACATCTTTTCAGTCACCAACATTTGAGAAATATTAAGTTCTTTAGCTCAAAGCAGTAAAATTTTCTAGAAACCAATCCTAAATTTTGACCATAATAAAAGCTTTGTTGTGTATGTAATGGTAGAACTTTGGGGCGACTCCTTGGATTACTTTTGCAGAATGTAGTAGAAAATCCATTGGTAATTAATATACATTCATGCTAATCTAGTCATTGGTTTTGTGACCTTAAACTAGACACATAACCTTTCTGGGCTTCAGTTTCCTTTCCATGAAATAAGTGGATTGGAGTAAATTCTTTCTTATCAAGGTCATAGATTTAGAGCTATAAGGTTCCTCCTAAGTCACATAGTCGTATGGCCTCATTTTATAAATGAGGAAAGTAATTCTCAGAGAAGGGAAGTGATTTGTTCAGACTCAGCACAATTATTGTGTTAGAGGTAGAATAGAACTCAGATCTTTCCCAGAAAGTGTAAAGGAGTAGGTGCACCTGCCCCATTTTATAATTTCATGAATTTATTGTCAATTGAACCCTAAATAAGCATGGGGTGGGTAGAAAAGCCTTCTCTAGGAGGTGCCCCCGTAAGTCTTAAAAGACAGTAAACATTTTATCGCTATTTCGTGAGCATGGAGTGAACTCCAGATAGGTAAATAGTCTGTGGACATGCATAAAAAAGAGTTTGAATGTCATGTTCAAGGAGTAATAGATGTTTTTGTCAGGCATGTACAATGGCGGGGAAGAAATTGAGGCTAAGTTGTGTGAATTGTTTTAGGGAATTTCCTGATGCGACAATATGCACCCTATAGATGTTGGTCAGCTTCTGCTGGCAGCATTAGCAAGTTAAGGTCATATAGCTAATATATCAGAAGTGGGAATTGAACCCAGGCTCAAAATTTGATTTCAATTCACTAGATAACACATACTTTCCAGTATGAGCTAGGTCTGGAAAAGTACTAGATTGTACCTGGCCATGTATCAATGCTCAGTAAACTACAAAGGCAGCACAATATTTCCAGCATCCAAAGAATGGATGGATGGATGAATAGATAGATATATAGATGACAGTTATATAGATGCGTGGATGAATGGATTGGTAAAGAGATAAATAAATAAACAAACAAATGCATTAATGAATCCTTTGTTTAGCATTTTGGCTAAACCTCTTGTATTTTCAGTCTTCTTATACTTTACTCCCCTACATACACTCTAAAATCCACTGGCCTTTTTTTTTTTACTTCCTCCAAAAGAACACCCCATCTCCTTCCTCTTTGAATTTTAATTATCTCACCCCTATGCCTGGAAAGCTCTTTCTCCTCTTCCCCACTTTCTTCCATTCCACCACAAATTTTTTGTACATATAAGCCTTCCCCCTTTTTTGATATCTTTGGAATACAGAACAATGGTATTGTTGGATCAAAAGAAGTGAACAGTTTGATAGACTTTTAGTTATAATTCCAAATTGTTCTCCAGAATGATTGGATCAGTTCACAACATCAACAATGTCCCAATTTTTTACATATTCTCCAACATTTATCATTTTCTTTTTCTCTCATAGTAGCCAATATAATATATGTAAGATGGTACTTTTAGAGTTGTTTTAATTTGTATTTTTCTAATCAATAGTAAAATAGAGCATTTTTATATTTCTATAGATAGCTTTGATTTCTTCAGCTGAAAAATGTCTGCTAATATCCTTTGGCCATTTATCAATTGGGAATGACATATCCTTGTAAGTCTGATTCAGTTCTATATTTATTTGAGAAATGAGACTTTTATCAGATACACTTGCAGTGCTTCTCAGCATGTTTTCCTTCTAATCTTGGTTGCATTTTTTGTTTACACAAATCCTTTTTAATTTAATGTATTATATTGCTAAATTTTCTAGTACAATTTTGAATAATAGAGGTGGCAATGGTAATTCTTGTTTAAACCCCCATCTTATCAGGAAGGCTTCTACCTTATCCTTATTACAGACAGTGTTTGTTGATGGTTTGAGATAGATAATAGTTCCCATTTGAAGAAAAACTCCATTTACTCTCATGCACTCTTATTTTTAAAAATAGGAATGGGTTCTATATGTTGTCAAAAGTTTTCTTTTCTGCATCTATTAAGACAATCATATACTTTCTATTGGTTTTGCTATTGATGTGCTCAATTATACTAATAGTTTTCCTAATATTGAATCAACTCTTATTCTTGATATAAATCCTATGTGGTCATAGTTTTATTGTGTTGATAAATTGCTGTAATCTCTTTGCTAATAATTTATTTAGAATGTTTGCATTAGTATTCATTAGGGAAAGAGGTCTATAATTTTCTTTCTCTATTTTGGCTCTTCCTGGTTCAACATATTTGTGTCATAAAATGAACTTGGTAGAACTGCTTATTTTTAAGACCTACATATGGTATTGAAATAAAGACTATTAAAAGTCTATAAAGACTTTGTAAATTGTACATTGTACATTGTAAAACTTGTAAATTAAATCTGGCACGGGAAATTTTTTCCTTGGAGGGGGGGGGGGTTCATTGGCTTACTATTCAATTACTTTTTCCAAAAGTGGGTTATTTAAATATTTTATTTCTTCTTCTGTTAATCTGGACAATTTATATTTTCCTAAATATTTATTCATTTCATTTGGATTGTCAGATATGTTAGCATGCAGTTGGGCAGTCTAGTTCCTAATTAATGTTTTAATTTTCTCTTCATTGGTGAGAAATTCACCCTTTTAATTTTAAATACTAGTAATTTGGGTTTTTTTATATCAAATAATTTAAAGATTTATCTATTTTATAGTTGTTTCCAGAAAACTAACTCTTAGCTTTACTTATAAATTTAATCATTTTTTTCAACTTTTTTTTTCATTTCTTCTTTAGGTTTCAGAATTTCTAATTTGGAATTTAATTGAAAATTTTGAATTTGTTCTTTTTATCTAATTTATTCATGTAAGCATTTAGAGATATAAAGTTTCTCCTATTTACTATTTTGACTGCATCTCATAAATCTTCGTATGTTGTTTCATTAGTGTTATTCTCTTTGATGAAATAATTATTTCATGATTTGTCATTTCACCCATTAATTCTTTTGGATTAGATTGTTTAATTTCCAATTATTTTTAAATCTAATTTCTATGACCATTTATTACATGTAATTTTTATTGATTATGATCTGAAAAGGATGCATTTAATTATTTCTGTCTGTCTGCATGTGTTTGTGAGGTTTTTGTACCCTAATACATGGTCAATTTTTTGTAGATTGCATGTGCCACTGAGAAAAAAAGTTATGTTCCTTTATATTCCCATTCAGTTTTCTCCAGAGGTTTATCGTATGCAACTTTTCTAAAATTCTATTCAATTCTTTAACATCGTTCTTGTTTGTTTTGTGGTTAGGTTTATCCAGTTCTGAGAGGGTAAGTTGAGGTCTCCCACTAATGTGGTTTTGCTATTTCTACCTGTTATAACCTCTCCTCTAAGAATCTGAGAACCCTTGATACATATGTTCTTATTATTAATTAATATTACTTCATTGTCTACAATATCATTTAGAAAGATATAGTTTCCTTCTTTATCTCTTTTAATGTGATCTTCATTTTTTTAACTTCAGCTGAAACATAATATATTCTGCTCTAACCTTTTGCCTTTACTCTATGTGTATCCTTCTTCTTCAAATGTATTTCTTGCAAACGACATATTTATTCTAGGATTGTGGTTTTTAATATACTCTGTTGTCTGCTACTATTGTATAGGCAGAATTCATCCCATTAAAATTCACAGTTATGATTGCAAACTTTGTATTTCCTTCCATTCTATTTTTCTCCTGTTTATACTTTTCTCTTTCTCCTTTCATCCTGTTCCTCATCACAAGTATTTTGTTTTTGCTTATCATCTCCCTCAATTATCCTTCTTTGTATCACCCCCACCCTATTTTGTTTGACTACTTCCTACTTTTTTTCCTTTCTACTTCCCTATAGGGTAAAATAAATTTCTTTACCCTACTAATTGTGTGTGTTATTCCTCTTTGAGCCAAATTCAATGAGACTGAAGTTTAAGCAATATCATCCCTCCCTTCTTTCTCTCTGTTATAACTGGTCTTTTATGCCTCCTCATATAATTTGCCCCATTCTGTTTCCCTCTTTTTTTCTTCTTCCAGTACAATCCTTTTTTCTCCACTTAATTTTTATTATCACATCAAATACAATTTTTTTTTGCTAAGGCATTTGGAGTTAAGTGATATGCTAGGGTCACAAAACTAGGAAGTGTTAAGTGTCTGAGGCCAGATTTGAACGCAGGTCTTCCTTACTTCAGGGCTGATGTTCTATGCACTGTGCCACCTATATGCCCCTCAAATTCAGTTTATAGACACATCTTCTACTTAAGTATATCCCTTCTAACTGTCCTAATAGAGACATAGTTCTCAAAACTTACAAATATCTTCCTATATAGGGATGTAAACAGTTTAAGCTTATGAATACCATGTTGTAGTTTATATTGTCATTTCTATTTATCTTTTAATACTTTCTAACTTTATGCTTCATGTTTTCTAGAAGTTCAAATTTTCTTTTCATCTCTGGTCTTTTCAATAGGAAAGTTTGAAAGTCCCCAATTTCATTGAATGGCTATTTTTTACCCTGAAAAAAATATACTCTATTTTGCTTAGTAGTTGATTATTAGTTGTAATATGAGCTTCCTTATCTTTTGAATATCATATTATAACTCCTTCCCTAATAATGGAGAACTTACATCTCTTTAATGTAGAAGCTGCTAAGTTTTGTAAAATTCTGATGGTGGCTCCTCGATATTTGAAATGTTTCTTTCTGGCTGCTTACAGTATTTTTTCCTTGATCTGGTAGTTCTATACTTTTGGCTACAATATTCCTTGGAGTTTTCACTTTGGAGTCTTTTTCAAAAGGTGATCAGTGGTTTGTTTCAATGACTATTTTACTCTCTGGTTCTAGGATATCAAGACAGTTTTCCTTAATAATTTCTTGTAAGATGCTGCCCAGGATCTGTTTTTGATCCTGGCTTTCAAGTAGTCTGATAATTCTTAAATTATCTCTCCTGGATCTATTTTCTAGGTCAATTGTTTTTCTCTTTGATAGGCTTAATTTAACATTGTTTCTGAGGGAAATAAGGTTTCTCTGCTAGCTTAGATCACCCCCTCCCATTTCTTTTTTGAATAAGGTTTAAAACTTTATGCCTTTTACTCAAGAGCCTTCCCAGTCTGGGGCCACTCTATCTTTCCAGGTTTGTTTCATGTTATTCTTATTGTTTATTCATATAAGTGATTTCCTGACATCCCATTTTCCTTCCTGGTGATTTCTGCTTGTGCTTCTTAACTCTAAAATAAGTCAGTTCAAATCCTACATCCTATAAGAAGTCCTTACCTGCCCTTCCTCACCAGTGTTGTTCCCTCTGAAATTAACCTTCATTTTAGTAAGTATAACTCATGAAAAGACATACACATCTTCATTTCATCTTCCTCATTAGAACATGAGTTCTTCAAGAGTAAGAACTACTTTTTTTCTTTCTTTGTAACCTTAATACTTAATTTAAGTTGTTTACTAACTGACTGATTGAACATTTAGTTTAATTGAATGCAAAATGATGGGAAATACAAACTCAGTATCCTTTACACAAAGCCTTTAGAGGTTATCTGGGAAATACACTGGATAAGAGATCGCAATCCAGTGTCAGAAAAACTTGAGTTCAGAATTTGCTTCCAATATTTTTTACCTGTATAAGTCTGTAAATGTAATTAGATCTCTCTAAGCTTAATCTGTAAAATAAGGATTAAAAAATCACCAACTTCTCAGGGTTGTTGTGCAGTTCAAATGGTATTAACAAGTGTAAGGAGCTTTTAAAATACTTTAGAGCACACTTTAAATCACAGAGTACTTCTTATAGAACTTTTGTTATAAAAACTCACTCTCTAGAAATTTTATTCCTTGCAGTTGGAACAGGAGACATATTACCCTCAGAAGCCATTGCTGAAATATCATCTTTAGTCCAGATCCTATTCCTAAAGCCAGCAAAAGTGCCATATCTCATTTGTCTTTCATTTTAACCTATTCTACTTTCAATAAGAAAATGATTGTAAGCTCACATGATTTCTCTCACCCTTCCCACTATTCAACCATAATTTTAGAAAGCCACCAAACTACAAAAGCAATATTCATGGCTTTCATATAAACAAAGGGAAAAAATCCTTCAAGCTCCTAAATTCTAATATGTTTGATGAATTCAGATCTGTAACCTAAGTGATTTTTTTCTGATTAAGTATTTTGTCTCAACATTCAGGATAGGAATTAGATTGAATAGATTTAGCCCACCTCCAGAATGAAATACATGGAAAAAGCTATCATTATCATTTCATTGGTATCTAGGAATTGGGGAAAATTTCACTTCTCTCTAATACCCCATAATGATGAAAAGTATAAACCTTAGTAGAACAGATGATATCATAAATATTATATTGTGTCATTAAATAGTAGAAACAGTCAATTAATTTTAATACCTCTATATGGGCAACGATGACAAATCTAATCATACATTTATTATGATGTACAGGATGTTCCGAAATTCTATGTCATTTTCTGCTTTAATAGTCTAAAACTGCAATAGGAATTAGAAAACCCTGTTTATTTTCATCCAATAGACTCAACTAAAAAAAGAAGTCCAAATAAAATCAGAAAACAAAGAATCCCAATGATAGAAAAAAAAAAAAAAAGGAATCTACAATTTCCCTCAGGTTTCCCAACTGGATTTAATACAAATAAAGAAAGGCATATTGATGAAGAACAAAGTCAAAGACATGCTGGAATTTTTGAAGAATAAGTCAGGAAGATTATTTGTTATAATGAGGATTCCTTCTTGGTACACATTAGATTATATAGCCCCTATGCATCCTTCAATTTCTCAGATTCTTATTCTCTAACTACAGTGAGAGATTTTTTTTTCTCCAAAGTTGTAGAATTATACCTCCCATGAAAACTCAGGCAGATACTATATTCAAAATGAAGTGTTTCCCAATATTCCCAGATTTTAGTGCTTCTTCCCCAAAATATTATGTTGAATTTCATTTATTTTTATTTAATTATATTTTCATGTTTCTCTCTTTCCTATCACCAGTAGAATGTAAGCTCTTTGAAGGCAAAGTCTATTTTGTTATTGTCTTTTTTAGTGTCTAAAAAGACACTGTGCTGGCATGTAACAGATGCTTACTGAATTGAAGAATCCTAAAATCATACTGAAGGTATGAAGCACAAGCTCCTTAATTTATGAATTTTAACACCTGTTCTCCATTTATGGACCCCTCTCCTTCCTCATCTCATCTCCTGGCTTCCTTGAAATCCTTTAAGTCTGCACAAAAGTCCCACCATCTACAAGAAGCCTTTCCTGATTCCCTTTAATGTTCATGTTTTCCCTCTATTAATTATCCTTTATTTTGTTTATGTCTTATATAAAATTATTTATTAATATATCTATTTTATATATAGTTATTTATGTGTTTTCTCCTCCATTAGATCATGAACTAATTGAAATCAGAAACAATTACTTTACTTTATACCCCCAGCACTACAGTTCCTGGCACACAGTAGGCATATAATAAATGATGGAATATTGATTAATGGTGTCACACTGATCAAAGGAAAGGAATTTGGAAAGTAGGAGGTGAGTATAAAATAAGGTCAACTATCAGATCATCAGAGAATTATGGATAGAATGCTGGACTTATAAGCAAAACTGTGTTCTAGTCCTATATCAGTTAACTAACTTGGAACAAGGGCACTAGAACATAGACTGATGCTTGAGCACTTGAGAGTGGGAAACTATTTTCTTTTTATCTAGCAAGAGACTTTAAAATTTTTTTAAATAAACAATTTGAATAAGATCTAAGAATGTCATTCTTAGATATTTTATCTGCTGGTTAGAAGGACACCTTGACAGAACTAGAAGTGAAGTCAGGTCCCAGTTAACTATTTATTCATTCCACTGAAACACAAGCCTGTAATCCATGATAAGAGGCATTTAGATCTATAGGTTTTAAACTATTATTTTATATGCAAATAATTGTAGAAGATAAATTTTGTGTCTCACTGATTACAGACTGTCATATTTCACTCAGTTCAGTTCTAGCATATGTTAAAGTATTCCCAAGTGTGTTTTTATAGGCACAAACAGTAAACTATTCAAAGCTCAGAGGGATGGGACTAACAGAATGTTTATTAAGTTTCTTCAAACAGTTAGAAAGATTATAAATTACTGGACTGAAGGTCAGTTGTCTAGAACTTTGGACTCTAGTCCTGGGGCTCTCATCACTATAGAAATGGTAGTAAGATAGTTTTGGGCAAAGTTGCCATCAAAGGGTACACTAACTTATTAAGAGAAGAAGCAGCATTTGTTCCTTTAGCTAAGGTAAGACCTCATCCTCACCTGTACCTAAGACATCATCCTATTGCAGGGAATGCAGGGCAGCTTTTCTCCCTATCCCTCTCTTCATTTCCCGTCCCTCACCTTATACTGTTTCCTTTTCCCAGCCAGATACAATAATGTATGAATATTTTCAATAAATTGATAGCACTGGGTTTCCAGTTTTTCAATGAATTTAGATTTCCTGGTTTCCATGTAAAAGATAGATTCCATCCCATGACATGACCCCAGGCATTTAGCTAAATAGGTAACACGGCCTAATGATGACAAAGACTGTTCCATGGCCAGACTATAATTTTTGTGGTCCAATTTTCTATAGGAACCTTATCATAAAGGCAGAAGATAGTGACAAAAATAGGTCATTAAAGACCAGAAAAGACTAAGTAATGTGATAAAAGGACTGAGATGAGACTGGAACTGGAATGAGAACTGGAAGTGACAGGGACTGGAAAAGAATGTAAGGGTTCTTGTATAAGAAAAAAAAAACTCCAAATGTTAGTACTTTTCCATGTGGAAAGACAAGGAAGGACTGGGATCAAAAGCTACAACAGAATGAATGCTGCAGATGGAGTGAAAGTATGAACTCATTACCAATGTGACTTTGGACATGTCATTTACTTTCCCTTTATTGGCTCCTGATGTCCCTTCTAGATTTCTAAAATCCTGATTTTATTATTCTATGATCACTGCTCTTTTAGATTTAGAGTGTTAAAAACATACAATTGGACAAATTAAATGCTATATAACTTCATAAAGAGTAGAAGAAACTACTGCAGCCCATTGTCCCAAGAGGTCATAAAATAAAAATAGCTTCCCCCAAAATTAAGTCATAAACGCAGAAATGTCATAGCTATTTAGACAATCTATAACATATGGCTTATGTCCTACTAAGCTTGGAGAAACACTTGCCATATGACAAAAACAGTATAAACTGTGGAACCATAGTAGGTATGTTCAAAGGTTATCTTTGCCACCTAAAACCTGTGTCATCATAAGCAAGTGACTTGACCTCTCTGGGTTTCTGTTGTATCATCTGTAAAATGAGGGGTTTGAAATCAATCACCTCTTAGGCCTTTTCAGTTCTATATACTATCAAATTTACTGTTAAATGTCCATTTATTTCATCAACATCAGCAACAACATTAGTGGGATGATGAATGATTTTGATCAATGTCATCATTCTTGTTTTCTTATTTCTATGAAAGAATAATATTCTTCTTTGTTTAGTACATCATAAATGATGAAGAATTGGCATTTGATCTCCACAATTCTGGGCCCATATTTCATCACCTTTATTAGGAGGGAATAAGGCTAGATGAATGAACTTTGAGCAATGAATGAATGAGCTGGTATTTATTGGGTTGCTTACATGTTACATAAATGGTGCTAGGCACTAAGAATATTAATGCAAAAATATATGTGTATATATATATATGTGTATGTGTGTGTATATATATGTATATGTATATATGTGTATATATATGTATATGTATATATACACATAAACATATATTTATAACATACATATATATACATATATGTGTGTGTGTGTATATATATATATATATATATATATTTCTAAGGACATACAACATGTATAGTGAAGTTGGAACCAGGAAAAAGACACATAAAGGAAGTAGGACTCGCAAGGTACTCCTTGAAATCCAATGCTTATAACTTCAGAAATAGCTAAGAGAAAGTCCTAGGTCTTCCTCTCTGGGAGCCTCTTCTTTCTCTTCCCTGGAAGTAGCTTCTAAAGTTCCTAGTATTTGTTTAAAAGTCTGTGCTTTCTTATCTTAATCACCTCTCAGCTCTCTCCTGAAGTCCTTTCTCCATTTACCTAATTGTATAGTATCTATATTCTCTCAGCCATCATAAGTTATGCTTCCTCATAGGTATACAAAACAACATGGTTTATAGGGCTGCCCTTCAGGAAACAATCTAATCCAAGTGGGCAGAAGCACAACATATAAGTTGGTTATCCATGGAACAGTTCAGGCTAGTTTAAAAAAAAAAAAAAGCTGGCAAAAAGCAGAATTTCTCATTTCTGTCAGTATTTTGTGATACTCATACTAAAAACACTTTGATATGCTTATTGTTTTTCATTTATTTTACCAGCAATTCATTCACACAAAATGAATGTGCCATCTGTCAATATCTAAATTGTATTTTTTTGTCCTTTTTTTCTACAGGGTCTGATTAGAGTTTTAAAGTACTGTAAAGCAATATATGTTATAAATCAGATCATTGATCAGTCCTCTGACTTTTTTAAACAACATCATTCTAAAAATGAATTTGGGGGAATATTTAAATATTTAAATAGATGGTAGACAGATGATAGAGAGGTAGATAGACAACAGATATGGACATGTAAGTGGAACACTGGATAGAGGTTGGGGCCTGGAGTCAGGAAATCTGAATTCAAATATAGTCTCCCATAGCAGCTTAATGGCCCTAGCTAAAGTCACTTAATTATGATTTGCCTCAGTTTCTCATCTGTCCTAAAGGGCCATTTTGCCTTGTTTCTGAGGGGAATGTGAAGAGCTTCAAATTTTCTGACTTACTCTGCCATCTCCTTAGAATCCTCTCCAGTAGTATAGCATCTATCTCCTAGGGCTATTATAAGGATTCAGTGAGAGAATAATAGTAAAGTATTTATCATACTGTTTAAGAGAAAAGAAAAAGAAAATGATGAATATTGGAGGAAATGTGAAAAAATGCATTCTTGGTGGAGTTGTGAACTGATCCAACCATTCTGGAGAGCAATTTGGAATTATGCCCAAAGGACCATAAAATTGTGCATATCTATGACCCAGCAACAATGTATTGAGTCTACATCCCAAAGAGATCATAAAAAAAAAGAAAAAAAGGAGCCATTCACACCCAGAGAGAGGACTGTGGGAATGGAGTATGGATCACAACATAACATTTTCATTCTTTTTGTTGTCATTGCTTGTATTTTATTTTCTTTCTCATTTTTCTGGTCCAATTTGATTTTTCTTATGCTGCAAAATAATTGTATAAATATGTATGCATATATTGAATTTAACATATATTTTATTATGTTTAACACATATATTGACTACTTGCTATTGAGGGGAAGAGCTGAGGGAAGAGGGGAAAATTTTTAAATGCAAGGTTTTGCAAGGGTTAATGTAGCAGAATTATCCATGCATATGGTCTGAAAAATAAAAAAAAAGATTTAATAAAAATGTTATGGTATATGAATGTAGTGGGATACTATTATTCTATGAGAAATGATGAACAGGACACTTTCCAAAAAGCCTGGAAAACTTACATGAAGTGAGTGAAGTGAGCAGAACCATGAGAATATTGTACACAGTAACAGTAACACAGTGTGATGATCAACTAGGATAGACTAATCTTTTCTCAGCAATACAGTGATCCAATACAGTCCAATAGATGTGATGGAAAATGTCATCCACATTCAGAAAAACAGAACTATGGAGCCTGCATGCAAATGGAAGTATATTATTTTCACTTTTTTCTTCCTTTCTATTTCTTTTTTTCTCCCAATTTTCTCTTTCTGTTCTGACTTTCATTTCACAGAATGACTAATGTAGAAATTTGGAGCTAAAAATATTGCCAAGGTGAATGTTGGAAACTATCTTTACAAGTAATTGGAAAACATACTAACAAAAGGATTTTGGAAAGATGGCAGATCAGAAAATTTCAAGTTCTCCATATTTCCCTCACAAAGAAGACAAAATAGTTCTTTAAAGCAAATGTAGAGCAATAAAAATAAATAAGAATTGCGGTAGAATATGGATACTCCTGAAACAACTGGAGAAGATCCAAAGAAAGATACCAACCAGAGGTTTGGCCCATATGAAGCGTAAATACCTCCAGGCTAGTTCCACTGAAACAGTATTTCAGCCCTGGGGTTAATTGAGGTAGCCTCAGTCTCAGCTACAGGAATTTTCATCTTCTGGATAGTGCAGAAAGGCCAGTCTCTGAATGGGGGGTAATTGAGGAACTTCTGCTGATAAAGGATCCTGGGCCCAACTTAGCTACCAAGATAGTGATAGGGAAGTAGCACATACAGGGTAACAAAGAGAGCCAGGGATGCTACTGGCTGTGGACAGAAGGGTGCAGTCCTTGGCTTTGGTTCCAGGCCCAGTGGGCAGAACTGAAGGAGGACCAGAGACCAGAGATAACATCCCCCATATCACAAGACTAGAGGTGATTAAAATAACAGGATACTATAATTTTTAAATAAACAAGCAAAATAGAAAGACTCCAAACATAATAAAGTTACTATGGGCATAAATAGCACCAGGTTAAGCTTCAGAGGAGGATATTGAAGAAAAAAAATACCTCTTACCCCAAAGAGTAGTGTCAAATGATCACCTGCCCCAAATGAATTCATAGAAGAACTCAAAAAGAGTTTAAAGATCAAATGAGAATGAGGAAAACATCAAAGACTAATTGCAAGGGGCTGAATAAGGATAGACATATTTACAATTTATATATGGAAATATAAACAGTATGTCAAAGATTGTCATTAATAAACAGATAGTTAGACAGAAAGATTGGGGTAAAGCTGAATATGATGTGATTCTAAAAAGTAATATCATATAGGGAAAGGTAAGAAAGGTAATTATACAAAAAAGATGCAAAAGGAAGAACAGATACAGAGGAATTAGATTAGGGAGAAAGCTTGTAGTTCTAGGAATGTACTCTCATTAGAAATGGATTAAAGAAGATATATAGATGTGGATATAGATATAGATATAAAAATATTCTAAATTCAGAAAGAAATAAAAGATTAAGGAGGTAGGAAGTGGGGAAAGATTAAGGGAAGGATCCTTTGAATAGGGCTAGGTTAAGTAAAAGGAGGGCAAAGTATAAGAAGAAATAAAGTGGAGGAGTCAGGAAATAAGATATATACACAAATCTAAAATAAAGATATGGTATAAAATTTATTATTTAAAACAAACAAAGAGGGTTTGTAATCAGGATTTCAGGAAAATCAAAGCCCAAACAAAGTCAATCAAAAGAAAGAAAGAGGGGAAACTATACTACATATCAATCATATTAGTCAATTTTTTTTACTATTTAAAATAACTAGACTTAGATATAAGGTTGGAATATTTTTGTGGTGTAATAAGTGATGAGTTGGTGGATTTAGAAAAATATGGGAATACTTGGTCTTATCAAGGCTGATATTATTCACTTTCAGACCAACAAGCATAATATGGTCTTTCATAGATGCATAAGAATGTATATGTGTATATAAATATATATGATTATAAATATTCATGTATATGTGTCTATATATTTGTTTATTGTGTTTGTGTACAGGTATTATATATGTGTGTGCATACACACACATATACATGTATAAATGTGTATCAGTGCATAAATGAAATGTTTTTGAGGTGAAGTTGGAAGAGGAAGGGAGGGAAAGAATAAAGTTAAAAATTGCACATCAGAGAACAAAAGAAACCTCACAAGGAAGCAAAGAAAAGATGCACAGCTCTGAATACAAAGTATGGCATTGATTTTATAGGCTTTCTTGAATGGGAAATTTATTGCTTTATATTTTAAGTTCTTTCATGTTCTCCTGTGTACATGTTGGTTTTTTCATCTTCCTATTTTGTATTTAAGCTTAAAATAAATTTTAAAATATTATTATGTAAAAAATTGATGCCTGGCATATGATAGGTGCTTATTAAATATTGATTAATTGCTAGGTTGAACTATATACCTACATGTGTATATATATATATATATATATATATATATATATATATATATATATATATATATATATATATATATATATATATATATACATACATACACATCAGGCTTACATAAACACATATACACATACACAAATACTTAATGAAAAGGCATGGATACAGGAAAAGGAGTGTCATGTTAGAGAAACAGCATACAGAACAATTTAGCAGGATCATAAAGTCCAGGGAAGGATAAATGCTCCCTATTTTTCCCACTAATCCTCATTTGACATGTTTTTAACTCCCTTTGCATGACTGCTTATCCCTTTACTTGTAAATTTCCTCTCTAAAAAGTGGTGCCCATAAATGGACACAATCTGTATCCTAAGATTCATGATAGTGAGTGTCATATTGTAAGAGCTTAAAAATGTTCACCGATTGCTTGTTTAATTAATTGAATGATTGATTGCTGGAGAATTATAGTTATTTATCAGAAATTCTATCAGTGACTCCCTAAAAGTGGAAAAAAAAGCAGCTATAGGGAGATGATTCCCAAGGAGGTCATTGATAAAGCTGGCTGTTCTCCAATCCCATCCCAATCTAGAAGTAGGGCACACAAAGGCATTCCTTTCACTCTATTCTAAACAATGTGTTCTTAGCCAACTCCCTACATGAAGTGAGACAGAACAAGGCAACTCTGTGAACTCGCTGGACTTGGAGTCAGGGAGCCATGGGTTTGAACAGTGGAATGGGTATATACTAACTGTGTGACTCTAGATGACTTGCCTTCTTCTTTCAGTTATCTCATCTGTTTTAAAAAAAAATGGTGATGTCCATAGTGTGGAATTGGAGATTTTGAATTAAAATATACTTTTTTAGTTCATAGCCCTTCTAGTTCAACAAACTCCCTACACAGATGAGGATGTTGAGATAATAATGGCACTTACCTAACAGGATCAAATGAGATACACATAAAGCATTTTGCAAATATTAAAAAGCACTACATAAATATTAGCTATTATAATGATTTGAAAAGCCCTCAGAAACCATCTACTATATGGGCTAGACTTGAAGTTTGAATCTTGACTTAGTCAATTGGTAATCTAGATCATTTCCTTCATTGTTGAAGATCAAATGAAACAATATATGTAAAGTGCTTTACAAATGTTAAAGTGCTATATTATAACAGTCATCATCATCACTGTTGTTCTTCAGTAGAGAAATGGAAAACTCAGTAAGTCACATACATACTTATTGACAAAGGTAGTATTTGAACTCAGGTTACTTGTCTCTGACAGCCAGATGGCCCAGTGGATAGAGTGCTGAGATTGAAAGCAGGAAGACTCATCTTTCTAAGTTAAATCTGGTTTCAAATACTTGCTGTGTGATGTTGGGCAAACCACATAACTCTATTTGCCTCAGTTGCTCATCTGTAAAAATGAGCTGGAGAAGGAAATGGCAAACCACTGCAGTGTCTTTGCCAAGAAAATCTCAAATGGGTCGCTAACAGATAGACACAACTCAAAAATAACCAACCAACATCAATAGCCATCTCTAGCACCAGGATTTTTTTTTACAAAATATAAATATTTGGTTAAAGCATAAGATTACTTATTAAAGCATTCCTGAGCCCAGAAATAGAGCTCTAAGAATTCAAGCTCTCCAAAACTATTCATTTATTCATCTGCTCATTTGTTTCAAAAGTCTCAAAACACAAAGACTGTATTTGGAGGTATACATGGAATTGAAAATGCATTAAATGAGTTGAGTGCCTGCTTTTAAAAAACAAACACATAAATATAATTGGTGATTTCCATAGTATGAAATTGAAGATTGTGAAGTAAAATATACTTTTTAGTCCATAGTCCTTCTAGTCCAACAAATTCACTACAGATAAGGAAGGATATTGAGACTGGAGAAAGTTAAATGGCATGGCCAGTAAATTGCAACTAGTAAGTGATTGAAAGATGTTCAGTCAGATCTCCCTTACTCTCAGTCCTGAGAGTGCCTTTATCCTTTATTCTCTGTGCTTCTGCATTCCCAAATATGGAATTTATCAGCTGAATTGACAACTTCTAGACAAGTATTTCATTTGCATCTTAGACTAAAACTTAAAACTTAAAGCTATTGGGAGGAAAGCACCTAAGCCCATCCCTTCTGTTCACTCTTACTTGAAAAATATCAAATGTTATTTTTGGGTCTTATTATTCTAAGAGTTCTAGTGTTTGATGTCATGGTTTTCATTCTTGGGATTGATCTTTTGGAGTTACCTTTTTAGATTCTTTAAAAATAATTTCTCTTTGACAAGATAATTCTGCCCTTTTGCTCACTCATCATGTGAGAGCCTACATCATTATTTACATGGTGCCACAGAAAGATGGTTTCTTTTTTAAAACTCAAGAATTCATGCACTGTGACAGTAACAAATTTTGTTGGGATGATTGTCTTGAGCTCCCAGTCTCCTTTGTTCTTCTTTTAAAGTTGTTCCATTCAAAGCACATCCGTATTTATGCTTCCCAAAGAACAAAGAGAAAAATTGGCCCTTGTCATGTCACCATTTACAAAGATGTTTGAAACTGAAAGGGGTAAAAAAAAGAGAGAAACATTTAAAAGTAGCCTAAAAAGGAGATGCTTTTCATGGAAAATTACTTGATTAGAATTTTTAAAAATAAAATCTTAAAAATTATCATATCTATCAGAAAATCATGTGGAAGCTTCATAATTGATGGGATGTTTGAAATCATGTGATCTCAAGGGAAATTTTAAAAGATTGCTTCATGTCAATCATTTTGTGACAAAATATTTACTTTCTGACTACTTCCAACTACTTATAATGAATTTTAACAATCCAGTTTAATAGAAATATTAAAGAGAAATCAAGTATCTTATGAAGGTATGTGATTTCAGAAAGTGAAATAGAAAAATGAAATCTAGTTCTGTTCCAGTTGAATATATTTAAGAAGAGTTCTTAAAACATCAGATTTTATCATTCTTTTATGATATAGTCACGAGTCTCCACTGTAGTCATCCTTCACATAGCTGCCAAAGTCATTTTCCTATACCTTAATTGGTGATATGCATTTATTGGTGTTTGTTAAGGTCAGAATGAAA
Source organism: Sminthopsis crassicaudata (assembly GCF_048593235.1). NCBI lineage: Eukaryota > Metazoa > Chordata > Mammalia > Dasyuromorphia > Dasyuridae > Sminthopsis > Sminthopsis crassicaudata. The sequence goes on along the minus strand of NC_133619.1, from coordinate 19,334,135 downwards.
AAGAAGATGAAAGTGGAAGGAAGGAAGAAAGGAAGGAAGAAAGGAAGGAAGGAAGGAAGAAAGGAAGGAAGGAAGGAAGGAAGGAAGGAAGGAAGGAAGGAAGGAAGGAAGGAAGGAAGGAAGGAAGGAAGGAAGGAAGGAAGGAAGGAAGGAAGGAAAGAAGAAAGAAAGAAAGAAAGAAAGAAAGAAAGAAAGAAAGAAAGAAAGAAAGAAAGAAAGAGAAGATATGAAAGTAAGTATATGATTAAGAAAGAAAGTAAAGAAGAAAGAAAGAAAGAAAGAAAGTATAAGAAGAAATAAGAATGAAGAAGAAATGAGACAAGTGAAAGAAGAGATAAAAAGGAGACAGGAGAATGTAAGTAAGTGAGAGAAGAAAAGGAAGAAGGAAGGAAGGCAGGAAAGAAAGAAAGCAAGCAGGAAGGAAGAAAAGAAGGAAAGAAGAAAGAAAAAAGGAGGAAAGAAAAGAGGGAAAAAAGGGAAGGAACAAGCAAAAGAAAAAAGAGAAAAGGAAGGAAAAAAAAGAAAAGGAAAGAAGGAAGAAGCACTGGTCTGACCATGTCATCCTCTTATTCATTAAAGACTCCCCATTACTTCTAATATCAAATATTCATTCTTTATTTGTAATTAAAAGTCTGTCACAACTTTGTCTATTTTCACAACCTTCCAATATATAATTCTCTCTATGGACTAAGCATACTGGCGTATTTGATGTTTCGTATGCACACATACCAAAAACAAAACAAATAAAAACCCTTGATTTCCAGTTCTTGCATTTTGCAAAACTTATACTCTTGATGCCTAGAATACTCTTCCTCTCAATCTATACTTCTCAGGATCCAGGACTTTCTTCAAGGCTACCATGAACAGAGACCCTTCCTGGAGTGCATGTCTTCCCTCTAAGGTTACTTCATTTCTATCTTTCATATATCTGTTTCTTGACCTATGTTTTTTCCCATTTGAAAGTGAGAAAGAACTGGTTTTTCCTTTCTTTCTGGTCACTTAGCCCGGTGTCGAGAGATAGCAATTTACTGCTGTGCATTTTTGTTAGCATTGTACATGGCTCAGATTGTTCATGTTGAAAACTTACACCTAATCCTTATAGATCAGCAAGGTATTGTCATCTCTGCTTCCCGAAATTGCAGACCTTTTCTCCCCTTCCCATATGCCTGGATCACAACTTTTCCCATCTCTGCTTATTGAAATTTTTTCAGCGATAAAGTAACACCCAAAGACAGGTTCTGGAACAGCAGAACCAACAAGGAGATAAGGTGAAACAATCTTTTAGTCCAGGAAGTTTGGAAAATTGGTAGGAGGAATGTGTCTCATTCAAGTAAAAGGATAGGATGACATAGTTCAGGACAGAAAGCTTACCATCAAGCCCTACCACAACAAGTCAGCAAGAGATACTGAGCCCCTGTATGGTAAAGTGAGTGAATACTAATACCAGAGCCCCACATAGTCCTTAGGCAGGGAAGTCGGTGGATTCCAGGCATGGGAACCACCATGGGTTTTTATGTAGTCCCAGGAAAACGGCATCCCCAACAACCCATGCTTCAGAGTAGCTCCAGAGAAGTGCAAAAACATCCTGTCATGCTTCAACACATGTAAGACACTGGCACGGGGACCTCAACTCAATACTAGCTAAACCATATCCCTACAGCCTTCAGCAGCATCAGCCATAAGCATCCTCCTGGGGCCTCAGGGCAACAAAAGTCCAGCAGCAAGTAAACAGTCAGAACTTGTAGCCACTGATCTGAGACAATGTTCCTTCTCCATGGGGAGCAGAGACCAAATCTAAAAGAAATAAAAAGATCAAAAAAAAAAAGAAGATGAGAAAAAAAAATCTTACTGTGCAAAGATGTTATGATGACCAGAAGAACAAGATATAAACTCAGAAGAATATAAAAATGTCAAAACATCTATGGGCAAAACCCCAAAGAAAAGCAGGAAGTGGTCTTAAGCCCAGAAGGAATTAATGAGAGAGCTCAAAAAGGAGCTTAAAATCATTTAAGGCAAGTAAAAGAAAAATGGCAAGAAAAATGAAAATACTATGAGAGAATTATTTTTTAAAAAGTCTAAAGCTTGGAAAACTGCTAGAAAAGTAGACTTGCACAAATGGAAAAGAAGATACAAAAATCCTCTGAAGAAAACTCCTTAAAGAGTACAATTTACCAAGTAGAAAGAAAGAGCAAAAGCTGATTGAGAAAGAGAAAACTTTAAAATTAAACTTGAACAAACATGAGTTAATGATTCATAGAATCATTATCATCAAGATATCAATTAAACAAATTCAAAAGAATGAAAAAAAATGGAAGGAAATACAACTGATCTGGCAAATAGATCCAGAAGAGATAATATCAGTTATTGGACTACCTGAAAACTGTAATCCAGAAGAAAAGCTAGACAGCAACTTTCAAGAAATTATCAAGGAAAACTGCATTGACATCCTGCAACCAGAGGTCAAAATAGGCATTGAAAGAATTGACTGATTTCCTCAGGAAAGAAATCCCAAAATAAAAACTGTAAAGAACATTTTAGCCAAATTTCAAGACTATCAGATCAAAGAAAAACTACTACCTGTGGCCAAGAAGAACCCAATTCAAATAGCCGTGAATCACAATCAGTATTACAAAGAATTTGGCAGCTGTAACATTAAAGGAACTGAGTTCATGGAACATGATATTCTGGAAAGCAAAGGATCTAGGACTACATCCAAGATCACTCATTCAGCAAAATTAGGCATAATACATCAGAAGGACAAATGGCCATTCAATTAAATAGAAGGATTTCAGTCTTTCATAAAGAGAAGACCAGAAGTAAACCAAAAATTTGACCTCTAATATCAAGACGCAGTAAAAACATGAATGGGTAAAAAAAAAAGGTAAAGAAGACATAAGGGATTCAATAGAGCTAACCTGTTTACATTCTACACAGAGATGATACTTGCAATTCTTAAAAAAATGTATCACTAATAGTATAGGTAGAAGTAATATACATAGACAGAGAGTATGGGGATAAGGTGAATTGAAAGAATGATATAAAAAATTAAGCAAAGAGAAAGCAGAGTGTACTGGATTCATAAGGAAGGAAGTGGCAGGATGGTGTACATTATTTCACATCAAGAGATGAAAAATACCTATTACAGTGGAACAGAAGGTGGGAGACTGGGCAAAGAGTATTGCTTGAACCTTACTTAAATTAATACTGGCTCAAAGAGGGAATAATCACACTCTCAATTTGATATAGTAATATACCTTACTGACAGGGAAATCTCACTACAAGGTATCATAGACAATGAAGCAATATCAATAATAAACATGTATTCTTTAAGTGGTATGGCATCCAAATTCTTAAAGGAGAACTTAAATGAATTACAGGAAGAAAGAGATAGCAAAACTAAACTAGCAGGGGACCTCGACTGTCTCAGAGCTTGATAAACCATAGAATACTGTAAAAAGTTAGATATGACAGGTCTTTGGAGAAAGTTGAGTGAGAAAAGAAAGGAAATACACATATTTCTTAGCAGCACATAGCATACAGAAATTGATCAGGTAATAGGAAAAAAACTCAAAATCAAATGTAGAAAGTCAGGAATATTAAATGTATTTGTGTTTTTTTGGGATCATGATGCCATAAAAATTACATTCAACAAAGAGCAATGGAAAGATAAATTAAAATTAGTTGGCAACTAATATTCTAAAGTAGGTCAAAGGACAAATCATATAAACAGTCAATCTCATTAAAGAAAATGACAACAATGAAGCAACATATCAAAATGTATATGACACAGTCAAAGCAATATTTAGGATACATTTAGTTCTCTAAATTCTTATATAAGCATAATGAAAAAAAATAGATCAAGGAATTGGGCAACTTATTTGTCATGCTTCACAAAAAAAAAATCAGATCAAAAGGGGAAAAATATAAAAAAGACAAAAAAAACCAGCACCCAAACATTACCACCACCAAAAAAGGTGAAAATATTATACTTTGATCTGCATTCAGTCTTCATAGTTCTCTCTCTAAATGTGGATGGCTCTTTCCATCACTAGTCTATTGGAACTGCCTTGAGTCACTGCATTGTTGAAAAGTGCCAAGTCTATCACATATCATCACCACATAATTTTCTTCTTGCTGTATACAAAGTTCTCTTGGTTTTACTTACTTCACTCAGCATCGTCATGTAAGTCTTTTCAGACTTTTCTGAAATCTTCCTGCTCATCATTTTTTTGAACAATAATATTCGATTACATTTATATACCATCACTTATTTGGCCATTTCCTAACTGATGGACATCCACTCAATTTCCAGTTCCTTGCCATTACAAAAGGGCAGCTACAAACATGTAGGTCCTTTTACCTTTTTTCTGATTTATTTGGGATACAGAACCAGTAGAGATGCTATTGGATCAAAGGGAATGCGCAGTTTTTTTAGCCTTTTGAGCTGGCTTTATGAAAAAAGGATAAATAAGCCATTGAATTATTTTATTTTAACAAATGAAAACCAAATATTTAGCATCAAAAATGAGAAAGGTGAAATCACCAACAATGAAGAAGTGAAAGTAATCATTAGGAAAATTTTGAAACAATTTGAATAATTGACAGCTTTAGTAATGTTTCAGAATATAAGATAAACTTATATAAGCCATCAGCATTTCTTTTTATGAACAAAAAAGCCCAGCAGCAAAGATAGAAAGAGAAATTCCATTTAAAATTACTGTAAAGAATATAAAATATCTGGGAGTCTTGCCGCTAAAACCAAGAACCATATAAACACATTCCAAAACTATTTTCACACAAGATATGAACAATTGGGAAAATGTCAATTGCTCAAAGGTAGATTAAGCCAGTATGATAAAATGACAATTCTGTTTGAATTAATTTGCTTATTTAGTGTCATATCAATCAATCTATCAAATGATTATCTCATTGAGCTAGAAAAAATAAATAAAAGAAATAATAAAATAAAATATTTCTGAAAGAACAAAAGATCAAGAATATCAAAGGAATCAATGAGATAAAATACAAAGGAAGGTTATTTAGAAACACCAAATCTCAAACTATATTGTAAAGTTGTAATCACAAAACTAACTCATATTGGCTAAGAAATAGAGTAGTGGATCGATGAAATAGACTTGGTAACCAATAACCATAGTAACCTACTCTTTGATAAACACAAAGATCCCAGCTTTTGGGATAAGAATTCACTATTTAACAGAAACTACTAGGAAAACTAGAAAACAGTAGCATATAAATTAGGAATAGACTAACATCTCATACTGTAAATAAGGTAAAAACGGATGCATCATTTAAACACAAATAGTGACGACAAAAGCAAATTAGATGAGCAAAGAATAATTTGCATGTCAGATCTATGAGGAGGGGAAGAATTCATGACCAAAGAAAAGATAAGAGAGAATGATGAAATGCAAAATTGATACTTTTTATTACATTAAATTAAAAAGCTTGTCAACAAAATAAACCAATGCAACCAAGATTAGCTGGGAAATAATCTGTATAGCAAGGGGCTCTGATAAAGGTCTCAGTTTTCAAATTCATAAAGAACTGAGTCAAATTTAACTATAAAACATTTGACAATTGTCAATGTTGTAAAATTATCCATGCATATATCTGGTAATTAAAAACTAAAGAATATAAACCATTATCTGATGGTTAAATGGTCAAAGGATGTGAGCAGGCAGTTTTCAGATAAAGAAACAAAAGTTATCTATAGGCATATTAAGAAACACTCTAAATTACCTTTGATTAAAGAGTTACCATTTATACAGCTCTGAGATATCCTCTCACACCTCTCAGATTGGCTGAGGTGATAGAAAAAAGAAAAGGATGAATGTTGGAGAGGATGAGGGAAAATTGGGACATTAATCTACTATTAGTGAAGTTTTAAACTTACCTAATCATTTGCAGTTTGGAACTATGCCCAAATGGCAATCAAACTGTGCATACCCTTTGATCCAACAATATCACTACTTGATTTGTATCCCAAAAATATCATAAAAAAAAGAGAAAAGGACCTCCATGTACCAAAAATATTCTTGGTGGCAAAATATTGGAAACTGAAGGAATGTGTACCAATTGGGGAATGGCTGAATAGTATATGAATATAATGGAATACTACTGTGCAATGAGAAATGATTAACAGATTTCAGAAAAATCTGAAAAGACTTACAAACTGATGCAAAGTGAAATGAACAGAACCAGGAAAATCTATCAGCAGCGCTGTATGATTATCAATTATTCATCTCTTTTCAGCAACGCAATGATACTAAGATAAGTACAAAGACTCACAAAGGATTATCCAGATATACTGCTGGACTCTAAGTTGAGATGAAATCATAATTTTTCATTTATTTTATTCTTTCTTGCATTTCTCTTTTGGTCTATTTCTTCTTTCATAGCTATGACTAATATAGAAATATGTTTTACAAGATTGCTCATATATAAACAATATCAAACTGCCTGCCATCTTTAGAGGAGGGAAAGGGAGGGAGAGGGAGAAAAATTTTGAACTCAAAATCTTATAAAAATGATTCTCAATTTTTTCTTGACATTATCTGAAGGGAATATAAAATACTATGTTTAAAAGTCTATCCCCACTTAATTTATTTTTGTTTTGTTTTAAATCTGCATTCTGGACAGATAGCTATCAGTAGCTTATAGCATAAATGCTAAAGATAGATCCTTAGTCAAGAAGTTCCTATGATATGACATTAATCATAAATCTAATTACATGATTTCCAGTCTTGACAATGTTCTGTGGTCTGCTACTGTCCTGTGCCTGACTGTCAAAGCGCTATTCAACTTGCAGCTAATACCATATCATAGTAGTGGATGTGTTTAGTTTAGTTTTGTTTTTTGCATTTTCTCCCTGTTTATACTTTCTACATTCCAGCAAAAAAAAAAAAATTATTTGTTTTTGACGTACAACTAGATAGTTTGATGGCTAGAGTGTCCAGCATGGATTCCAGAAAACCTGAGTTAACTCTGGTCTCAGATTGGCTTACAAGCTGTATAACCCTGTTTGTCTCAGTTTCCTCAAGTGTAAAAATGAAGATTGTGATAGCACCTTCTTTACAGGGTTATTGTAACGATCAAATGAAATAACATTTAAAGTATTTATTCTCCCCTGTATGCCCCATCATTGTTAATGATATATCCCCAGTAGAATAGAAATTCCCTTAAGACAAGAATGGCTTTAATTTTGTCTTTATATTCTCAGCATGTTAGTATCACCTAGCGCATACCAGATATATAATAAATATTCATCTGGTTTTTGTTGTTCTATTTAAGTTGAAAATCCCTCATTTTCACTAGGAATGCTAGTGAAAAACTTGAACCCTCCTTTATTTTTGCTCAAGATATAAATCCTAATTTTTACTAACAGACTAGAACCCTAACATGCTACCTTAGAAAAGTTTTTCATGTTTTTTGAAATTTCTTATAACGGCCTTCCACAAATATTGACTAATCAAGCAAGCAAAAACCAAAAAATCCAGCAGCACTTATTGAGAATTTCTTACGTGACATACATTGTGCTAGAGTATGGGCACATGGTAGTGAAATGCTCACTCTTGCCTCCAAAGAATTCATATTCTGGGGGGATTCAATTCAAGGATCTGCCACAACATGATCCTGACCTCAAAGAGAGTACCTAAAATCCCACCTCCTACCAGACGCTTTTCTCAGCCTCCTTCAATACTGATACTTTCCCTCTGAGATTACCCATATATATCATGTAGGCATATAGGTTTTTGTAATATCATCTCCTCCACTGGAATGTGAGCTTGTTGAGGGCAGTTACCGGTGTTCTTTCTTGATATTCAGGTATTTAGCACAGAGTCTGGTATGAAGTTATCACTCAATAAATACTCTGTTGTTCAATGCCAAATTTGCTTATTTATCAATTTTCAGCACATTGATCCTCTTAATTATAAGCCATTTCTAAAATCATTAGAGCTATTTTTCTAAAAATTCCCTCAAAAAATCCAAGGAGCCCTCAAATGCCACATAAGTAATTCTATTCTGTATGCATACATTTTTTTCTTTTCTTCACCCACTCTACCAATCTTCTCTAGAATGAAATGAAGCACAGTGCTTGTACAACAGTAATAGTACCACACTCTTACAGAGCTTTCTTCAATTGTGTCTATTAGGAAGACTGATAGCATACTTCAAAGCAACATGTTTCTGAAGCTTTCTAGATCTGAACCTGCCTCTAGGATAAAGCAAAAACACTTCCACTTGTCATTTGAGGTCCTCTAATCTTCCTGTCCAACAGCTTTTTACATTACTCCTTGTTACACGTTATTTGCCTTCATTCCAGACAAGTTAAACCATTATCTGTCCCCTCCAGCTTTGTATTCCATCTCCTTGTGGTTATGGTTGCTGTTCACTCATTCAGTTGCGTCCAACTCTTCATGATCTCATGATTTAGCTCTCCATGGAGTTTTCTTGGCAAAGACACTGGAGTGGTTTGCCATTTCCTTCTCCAGTTTTATGTAGGCTGGGATTGAGGGACTTGCCCAGGTCACAGGTTGCGTTTGGTTATATGTGAATCTAGTTTTTCAGGTCTTCCTCACTCCATACACTTCCACTGTCCTATCTCCTACCTGTATGCCCTTCAATAAACACTGCCCTATTCCTACACGACCTTTCAGAGCCCTTAGCTTCCTTCAAGGCAAAGGGCAAGTATCACTTCTAGAGAATCCTTTCCTCATTCCCTCATCAGGTGAACCATCACCAACCTCAGACTACCTTGTATTTATGTATCTGCTGGCACATAGTACTCCCAGACCCAGCTAGAGTGAAAGAAGGCCTTAATTCCCTTCAACTCTCATGCAATATGGTACCAACTTCAATAAATCTTCTTTACACAGAGAAAGAGATATCTATGTGCATGTGTATATATGTATACTTATATGTATATATATATATATTTATTTACACACACACACACACACACACACACACATATATATATATATATTTTTTTTTGGTTTACTCTGGTGTCTTCAAATTACCTTATAATTGTTTATTGATATACATATTAAGATATGATCTACCCTCAGAACATCTAGAACTAGAATGTGAACTCATTGAGAACAAAGAGTAGCTAGATTTCAAGACTGTTATACCTCCAGAGCTACTGAAGTTTGGTGGTTAGCATCCAAAAAAACATATACTCAACTCAAGGAATCAGGCATTTATTCAGTGATAAGTAATATCAGACTCTATGCTCAATATCGGTATATAAAAAGGGCAAAAATAGCATCTGCCCTCCATAAGCTCACATTCTAATGAATGAGATAATATTACAACTATATGGCTACAAGATATATACAGGGTTATCTCAGAGGGAAGATTGGGAAGGAGACTGGGAAAAGCTTCTTGTAAAAGATGAGATGGTTAGCTGAGCCATGAAGACAAGCCAAGGACGCCAGGAAGCAGAGCTTTCTCTGCTTTCTCTTCTTATTATCTTTAAGAGAACTTTCCAGGAAGAGGGACAAGCAATGAAAAGGCCTGGGGTGGGGTGATGGAAAGTCCTGCCCTAAGAACAGAAAGTGACTTCCTAACAGAGTATGAGGGCAAGGACTAAAGCAAATTTTATGTCAGACACTATGCAAGATATTAAGGATTCAATCATTTTTTTAAGAGTCACAAACTTAAAGGGGCTTTAAAATCTCTTTTTTAATGGAAATGGCGGGGGGGAGAGAACAAACTGAATTTGGATAAATGATTATAACATATATTAAAGAAATAAAAATGAATTTCAGAGAAAACAGATTAGTAACTTGGGAATGCATGAATGATGGTGTTTCAGTGACTGTATAAAAGGATGTTGCAATTTGGCATTGAGTTAGGAAGTCTACAGGATCACATGAGGAGTGGAGAGAGACTTTGTCCTTTTATAATTTTTAATTTTCAGATTTGCAAAGCATTTTAAACATATCATTCTTTTTGATCTTCCTAACATCTCTGATTAATAGGTACTTACATCAATTTTATCTATTTTTATAGAGAAGGTAATTGAGACAGATTCATTTGGTACTGGTCCTGGTCCTAATCAGCCTCAGAAACAGGCTATTCCTAATCTCCAAACTCTGCACTCTTTTCACTATTCCATGCCTTAGAATATATCCACAAAGTCATCTGAAGAGTTGTCCCTGCTTAGTTCCTTCTCTGTGATTCTTAGGAATAGTTTTTTTTTCTTTTCTTTCCTTTCTACCATGTTTCATGGTTCTCAGAGTTAATACTACTCTTTCACTTTTTATCTGAAACAGAATTCCTGGTTCCCTATGAAAGGATTCTGTTGGCTCTCAAACAAAAGGGACTCTCCTTGACAGATGCCAAGTCTCAAGCTGCCCATTAATTTCATTTTCTGGAGGTCCCCCAACTGAATCAAGTTAGAACTCTCCATGGAGTGTTTCACTAAGGAACTCTTTTATGGAATTGATCAGTACCTTAATAGCCATAGCCTCTTGTTGCCTGCCTCCCCTGATTCTCCTTTTATCCCTTGTGTCCTTGATTCCCTGTAGGTTACCACATTCCAAATGTGAAGAGAATTTGTAAATAAAAATCTATTATATAAATTGCATGAGGAACAACTGAGATCTAATTAATGAATCAGGTGCTCATTAATCGCCTGAAATGTGCCTGGCACTATGCTAAACACTAGGGAATAAAACAAACAAAAAAAGAAACAGCTCTTGCCCTAAAGGAATTTATAATCTAATGGGAAAGAAAAAGGCAAACAAATAGGTGTATATATATATATATATATACACACACATATATACGTATATATATGTATATATATGTATATGTATATATATTATATATGTATCTATATATAATATATGTATATATATATGTATGTATATGTATATATTTATATTATATATGTATATGTATAAATAGTTTTATATATATATATATATAATGTATGTATGTATTATATATAAGGTTTAAGGTTATGAGGATCTGCACTAGAATGGTGGCAGTGTCCAAGAAGAAACGGGGGTATATTCACAAGATATTGCAAAGCAAAATCCAAATAGAGTCCTAAAGCACAGCATAAAGCATGGAGTTTTTCATATGTGACTGTCGAATTTCAATTGGATGTCATTTTACATCTAGGCCAATGTGGTAATTGTTAAACGTAAGATTTGAAGAAATGATGATAAAACAATACCAACATAAGTGGGTCCCTAGATAACTTGTTCACATTCTCATCTCTTTTTCTCCAGTCAATAATGTGTGTGAAGTCTATATTAACAGTTTAATTTGTCCATCTAGAATTATTTCTGTTTGATTACAGTCAGCATTAACAACCTTACTCTTTGTCTTCATTTTCAACTTTAATTTACTTGAGATCCCTTTTAAAAGAACCCTGAAAAATCCAGATCATATGAGCATTTTTTCTTCATAAATTATTTTAGTTCATGTCAAATGTAAAATTCATTTAAGAATATCCCAATCCTTAGTTATGTTACATACTGAAGCATCCCTATGTTGGAAATGGCAGAGAATATTAGAGTTAGTATTCCATAGTTATTTTTAGTCACATCATTAAGTGCCTTCTGCTTTCCGTGCTTTTGGTTTATATAAGTCCATTTAACATATAAGCAAAATAGCATTACTCAAAAATTTTATGTGTAATTATGTGTATAAATTAATTATATAAAATTATATATATATATATATATATATATATATATATATATATATATATATATACACACACACACACATATATATATGTATATATATAAAAGAAAGAAAAGAAAAGCAGTATTGTGGCCAATTCACAACAATTCTCTCCCACTCTGCAACAAACATATTGCATATTTAATTTCTGGTGTTTTGGTATCTTTCTAGCACAATCAGGTGGTCACAAAATTAAGGCTAAGACCAATTAGCACTTCAGATCTGAGCTTTGAAGATAAATATTGTTTTCTTGCCAGAAGCACTAAAAAGACAAACAATTGAAAATTATGTCTTTCTGTAAGTGACTTTTACTCACTCCTAATTAAAACCATTCATTAGTAGGATACAATTTCCTGGTTATTTTGGCTTTCAGATTTATATAATTCCATTTCATTGTAAGAATCAAAATGCTTTAATCTAAGCAAACTAAGAGTGGGTAATTTGACCAGGAAAGCTTTATCTGTCTAATTTCAGAGAAATGCTTGGAAGGTCAGAGGGTTAATGGTAAAAGAACAATGGGGGCTTTCTTTGAATCTTCCAGAAAGATTTTAGAAGAGACAACAATTGCACACAGATTTACAGCCCATTGGTATTACCAATACTCACTTTGAGTTTCCCTAGATGGGCACAATGTGGATGGCAGCAAATTATCATTCCTTCTGTTATATCAGGGCCTTGGGTGCTGTCAGGGAGTTTCTTTCTACTTTCTGGAGAATATAAAATAATGATAATTACACCTATAATAATAGCTATGAGGATGATGACTGATAATCCTTGGTGGTTTTTTAAGAATTTCTAAATGTTTTTTATACATTTACTCATCATGTAAACTTTGGAGATAATGCTGTAATTGAATGCTATAGACATCACTCTCCATGTTTTTCAAATGAAGGAACTGAGAGTCATAGATGTTAAGGGATTTATTTATGACCACACAGCCAGTGAGTCTGAGGTGGGACTTATGGGCCTTTTGCTTTTTGCTCTACATTTTTTTCTTCTTTTTATTAAAGCTTTTTAATTTTCAAAATATTTTGCATGAATATTTTTCCACATTAACCCTCGCAAAACCTTGTGTTCCAATGGTTTCCCCTTCTCCCCACTATTTCCCCTAGATAGCAAGTAATCCAATATGTATTAAACATGATAAAATAAATGTTAAGTCCAATATATGCATACATATTTATACAAGTATCTTCCTGCACAAGAAAAATCAAATCAAAAAGAAAAAAATGAGAAAGAAAATAAAATACAAGCAAACAACAAAAAGAGTGGAAAATTGAGTGATCCACACTCAGTCCCCTTCAGACTCTCTTCATCACAATATCATTAGAACTGGCCTGAATCATTTCATTGTTGAAGAGAGCCACATCCATCAGAATTGATCATTGTATACTCTTGCTGTTACTGTGTACAATGATCCTCTGGTTCTGCTCATTTCACTCAGCATCAGCTCATGTCAGTCTCTCCAGACCTCTCTGAAATCATCTTCCTGATTGTTTCTTATAGAACAATAATATTCCATAACATTCATATATCATAACTTATTCAGTGGGCATCCACTCAGTTTCCAGTTTCTGCCACAAACATTTTTGCATATGTGGGTCCCTTCCCTCCTTTAAGAGCTCTTTGGGATATATAAGCCCAGTAGTAAGACTGCTGAGTCAAAGGGTATGCACAGTTTGATAACTTTTGAGCATGGTTCCAAATTGTTCTTCAGAATGGCTGGATCCATTCACAAGTCCTCCAACAATGCATCAGTGTCCCAGTTTTCCTACATCCCCTTCAATATTGCTCATTGTCTTTTCCACCCTGGGCCTTTCTTTAGCCCAACTCTGACAGCTTTTCTAAATTATTGCAGTACCTCTCACCATGGTCATAGGCTGACGACCTCTTATAAGACCGAGAATGTGGAGAGTCATCATCCTTCTAGGGAGCAGGACATGGGGCAGAGATGTGGCTCTATTGTTGCTATAAAACCATAGGATTGAGTTCCCTAACCATCCATTGTCTAGCTCCTGACTTTAGTATTATATTGCAGAATTTTTGTTATATTAATAACCTTTTATGGTATTTTTTCTATAAGCAAAATGTTTCCTTCAAGCAATTAACTCAAGTCCATGTAATTCATTCGTTCAACAGTTTTTGAAACATTTCGCCTCCTATATACAAAACATTGTGGTAATGACTAAGGTTCTAAAGACAAAAAATAATCAGTCCCTGTTTCTTAAGGGGCTTATATTCTATTGGAGAGAGACAACTTCACAGGGATAAACACACAATATGTATGCGTGTATGCACAAAATAGTTTTTAAAACACTCATTGCATTAGCTAGTATAAATAGGGCAGAGATTACAAAAAACTAGAATAAATGGGAAGGTGTCTTATAAGACATTGCTTTTGAACTGAGTCTTTAAAGGATCTATCATGGAAATAGTGAAAAGGGAGAACAATACAGATATAGTTGTCATCCTATGAAAAGGCATGGGACCAAGAAATAAAATGTCAGTCTTCATCCTTTGGGTTTACTGTTCTATGACACCCTCAAAAAGGCTTCTTTTGACACAACCTACAAGAATTTCCCAGAGCTTCCTAAACACCCAAACTTTACATTCGCTCCTTCCAACTTTCTGAATATCTTAGAATCCTGCAAATTAATTTTCGGTGATGGATGCTGTTTTCATAAATCATTGCTAGCTTCACAGAGAACATTTTCAATGAGCCAGTTTTTATTTACAGTGTATATAGAAAATACTCAGCATATGTTTTCAGTTTGGTGATGACTGAAAATTTCTTGCATTAGATTTAACAGGCAACCAGAAAGTTAGTGTGAAAAGAAGTGCTTCTTGTTAAGTACTGATTTCCCCATCTGTCCTTCAGGACTCATTGACAACTCATTCTTGTATTTTTTTTCTTTTTTATAGGGAGACATTTATTTGTCAAAAGGTTTTCACTATCCTAGAAATGGAAATGCATTTTCACTCATTGTATTTATTTGTTTGTTTATCTATTTATCTTTTTGAGTGATCTTAAGCTCCCAGCTCTAGAGAAGAGGTCCCCAGAGCTGTAAAGTATTAGGGCATAGAACACTGTTTTAAAAAATGAACCACAAACCACTATTCCTTCTTTGTTTCACTGGAAATTCACTGAAAACCAGGAAAGCTACAAAATATTAATATTATTTGAAACAGAAACATTACAATAATAATTATGAATAATATTTGTCTTTTACACTTTATAAAACTGTCCTAACATTCCATTCTAACATTTAAACTATAAGGTAAATCCTCTACATCGCATACCATCCCTGGCCCATGTCTTACCGTTGGACATGAGGAAGAGAGAAAGAGCCTGATATCTTTGTACCACTTTGCCTCATTTAAATCCAGTTCACTTGCCAGTTGAATTATCACCACATTATCACCATCATTGGTTCTCTTTGAGAACTAAGGACAAACAACAAGGTCAACAAATGGTTTTATTGCCCCTGTTTTAGGTATAATAGCATTTATATATTGCTTTAGGGTTTTCAAAACACTTTACATAAAGCTTCCCAACAACCCTGTGAGGCAGGTGTTATTATTATTGTTATTTTACAAATAAAGAAACTGGGGTGGAAGGAAGTTAAATGTTTTGCCAAGAGTCACACAGCTAGCATGTACAAGGGGCAGAATTTGAGGTCAAGTCTGTCTGATGCTGAGGGTAGCCCTTGATCCCCTTTGCCATCTGGCTATTCCCCAAGATAGGGAAGCAATTATACCAGAAAGTTCCCTGCTTTGTCGCTGTCAGTGTCACACTCAGTCCCAGAACTCCAATCCCACCCTAACTCATCGCCAGTGTGGAGTGGTTCATCTCAGCAAATCATCAGTGCTCCTAATCTCAACTCCAAAAGATTTCATTATATTACATGTGATTCTCCTCTACATATAGTTTGTTTTTAGGATCACTATTAAATTTTATTTTTAATTTATGGAATAAAACAAGCTTTTCTATAATATTGTACAATGAAAAGGATGAAGCTACAAATCTACTATAGACAATTTGCTAGTCTTTGCAAATATGCAATGAAATTATCATGGAATTTAAGTTGGTATTCTCATCTCAGTTGAAGTGATAAATCACAGGATCTCCAAGATGGAAGGCACTCATCTGCCACCCAGCACAAACCATCACTGAACAAGAAGCCCTTTACATCCTTTGAGAGTTAAACTTTCCAATTTTTAGTGTACCAAATAATACTTCCCTTTTCTATTTATAAAGTGAGAATGAGTGCATAACACATTCACTCTAGGGAATAGATAGTTTTGCCAGTGAAAATGTGAGTACAGAATCAAAGTTTCTGTCTCCTCTATCTCTCTGTCTCTTTCTGTCTCTGTCTCTCTGTCTCTGTCTCTCTCTCTCTCTCTCTCTCTCTCTCTCTCTCTCTCTCTCTCTCTCTCTCTCTCTCTTTCTCCTTATTTCCCCTTTAAAAAATCAGGTGCAAACTCCAGTGGTGACAGAGAAGTACCACGCTGCCTTGTTATTCTTCTATGCTCCAAAAGGACCATAAGATTATGTATTTTGAGCTGAAAGGAAATTCAGAAGCTATCTGGTGAAATCTTATTTTACACATAAAGAGACTGAGGTCCAGGGAGGTTAAATAATTGCTCAAGATCACACAGTACATTCATAGAAGTGATATAGACTCTCTAAGACCATTTGTGCATTGCTCTTGCCAGAGAACACATTGCTAATCCATGGTACGACTGTCCTACACTTACAAGTTGATGAGAAGTGAACAGCTTCTCGGTGCCATTTCTGAGCCTTACCTCTTTGCTTTCTTGCCTAGTTTGTGCAATTTTTCTGTCTCATAATTCTGGGTCAGTATATGTTCTTTTTGCCGTGTGTAGACAGTTACAAATGCTAAGGGGCTTTTAGGAAAGGAGAGGAATGAAAGAAGTCCCCTTCCCCTTTCATTGAAAGTCCAAGGGAAAGATGACATTGTCCATGTCATATCAAAGACTCCTTCTCACAAAAACCTTGGAACTATAGAGCATACTGTATCCTCTATCCACCTATAGACTCCTATAGATTCTTAATTATTAATCCTCCTTGTCACTATCCCCAATCACTGGGATATCAGAAAACCAACAGGAGCTGCTGGCTACATGTGCCCTTTAGTAAAGGACAAGAGCATATTCTCTTCCCATGGAGGAAAAGGCTAGATATCCAATTCCATGGAGGTAAGCCAGCTCCAAAATTCAAGGGGTTCCATTGATCCTATTATACTATCACCAGTTCAAACTGTGTCTTGATAATTAATATTTCAGTTCTGAAATACACTCAAGGATAATTAAGACTTCAAATCCTTCTCTTTTTAGAACAAAGAAAGCTACTATGATATATTTGAGATTTTTCTTAGAATTTTTATTAGACTTAATGTTTCCTAGAATGATTACTGTATTTCATTATATATACACACATATTTGTGTGTATGTATATACATAATGCATATGGATTACCTACTTATATATACATACGTATATATATATATATATATATAATATATGTATATGTACACATATCTGAATATATTTTTCATAGAAAACAACTAATGTAGCCAAGATATAGAACTTTGCATTGAGTGGAAACAATAGTGACTTATCAACAATCAGTGACATATTGATGCTTCAGTCTTCTCTGTAGTACATGGCTTCAAATTTTAAATCTTAAATTAAAATGCTTACAAATCTACCTGATTAAATAATTCAAAATACTTATGGTATAGGAAGTTTTAGAAGGAAATGGAAATTCTGTGAACTGTGTTGGATTCACTGGGAAACTGCATAAGGTATTAAATATTTATCCACTTCTATGCTGTAATCAAATCATTTATTTTTTTTTTTTTTTTTTTTTTTTTATTATAGTTGTTATTTATTATATATTATTACATTAAAGAGAGAGGGAAATCAGCACAACTGATTCATTGGGGGAAAAATTCCAAAAATATCTACAATGTCCAACCTCCTACAATGTGAACCTCCCACCTCCACAAAGGGGTGCCTTGAGGCTTTCTTTTTATATTTCTTCATTTAAGTCATGTTTGATCTTTATGTATTTGTTTTTTTTTTGTTTGTTTGTTTTTTTTTTTTTTTTTTTAATTTTATTTTATTTTATAATTATAACATTTTTTAACAGTACATATGCATGAGTAATTTTTTACCACATTATCCCTTGCACTTACTTCTATTCAGATTTTTTCCCTTCCTCCCCCAACCCCCTCCCCCAGATGGCAAGCAGTCTTATATATGTTAAATATATTACAGTATAATTTAGATACAATATATGTGTGTAGAACCGAATTTTTTTGTTGCACAGGAAGAATTGGATTCAGAAGGTAAAAATAACAGTTTCCATTCATTTCCCAGTGTTCCTTTTCTGGATGTAGCTGGTTCTGTCCATCATTAATCAATTGGAATTGGATTAGCTCTTCTCTATGTTGAAGAAATCCACTTCCATCAGCATACATCCTCGTACAGTATCATTGTTGAAGTGTATAATGATCTTCTGGTTCTGCTCGTTTCACTCAGCATCAGTTGATGTAAGTCTCTCCAAGCCTCTCTGTATTTCTCCTGTTGGTCATTTCTTATAGAACAATAATATTCCATAACATTCATATACCATAGTTTACCCAACCATTCTCCAATTGATGGACATCCATTCATCTTCCAGCTTCTAGCCACTATGAAAAGGGCTGCCACAAACATTTTGGCACATACAGGACCCTTTCCCTTCTCTAGTAGTTCCTTGGGGTATAAGCCCAGTAGTAAGGCTGGGTCAAAGGGTATGCACATTTTGATAACTTTTTGGGCATAATTCCAGATTGCTCTCCAGAATGGTTGGATTCTTTCACAACTCCACCAACAATGCATCAGTGTCCCAGTTTTCCCACAGCCCCTCCAACATTCATCGTTATTTGTTCCTGTCATCTTAGCCAATCTGACAGGTGTGTAATGATACCTCAGAGTTGTCTTAATTTGCATTTCTCTGATCAATAGTGATTTGGAACACTCTTTCATATGAGTGGAAATAGTTTTAATTTCATCATCTGAAAATTGTCTGTTCATATCCTTTGACCATTTATCAATTGGAGAATGGCTTGATTTCTTATAAATTAAAGTCAATTCTCTGTATATTTTGGAGATGAGGCCTTTATCAGAACCTTTAACTGTAAAAATTTTTTCCCAATTTGTTACTTCCCTTCTAATCTTGTTTGCATTAGTTTTGTTTGTGCAGAAACTTTTTAATTTGGTGTAATCAAAATTTTCTATTTTGTGATCAATAATGGTCTCTAGTTCTCCCTTGGACACAAACTCCTTCCTCCTCCACAAGTCTGAGAGGTAAACCATCCCATGTTCCTCCAATTTATTTATGATTTCGTTCTTTATGCCTAAATCTTGGACCCATTTTGATCTAATCTTAGTATGTAGTGTTAAATGTGGGTCCATGCCTAGTTTTTGCCATACTGATTTCCAGTTTTCCCAGCAGTTTTTGTCAAATAATGAATTCTTATCCCAAAATTTGGGATCTTTGGGTTTGTCAAAGATTAGATTGCTATTTTTATTCACTATCTTGCCCTGTGCACCTAACCTATTCCACTGATCAACTATTCTATTTCTTAGCCAGTACCAAATGGTTTTGGTGACTGTTGCTTTATAATATAGCTTTAAATCAGGTACACTTAGACCACCTTCCTCTGACTTTTTTTTCATTAGTTCCCTTGCAATTCTCGACCTTTTATTCTTCCATATGAATTTTGTTGTTATTTTTTCTAGGTCATTAAGATAGTTTCTTGGGAGTCTGATTGGTATAGCACTAAATAAATAGATTAGTTTGGGGAGTATTGTCATCTTTATTATATTCGCTCGGCCTATCCAAGAACATTGAATGTCTTTCCAATGATTTAAATCTGACTTTATTTTTGTGGCAAGTGTTTTGTAATTTTGCTCATATAATTCCTGACTCTCCTTTGGTAGATATATTCCCAAATATTTGATACTATCGACTGTTATTTTGAATGGAATTTCTCTTTGTATCTCTTGCTGTTGGATTGTGTTGGTAATGTATAAAAATCCTGAGGATTTATGTGGATTTATTTTGTATCCTGCGACTTTGCTAAAATTCTGAATTATTTCTAATAGCTTTTTAGCAGAGTCTTTGGGGTTCTCTAAGTATACCATCATGTCATCTGCGAAAAGTGACAATTTGATTTCTTCATTTCCTACTCTAATTCCTTGGATCTCTTTCTCGGCTCTTATTGCCAAGGCTAGAGTTTCTAGTACTATATTGAATAGTAATGGTGATAGTGGGCAACCTTGTTTCACTCCTGATCTTACAGGGAAATGTTCTAGTTTATCACCATTACATATGATGTTTACTGAAGGTTTTAAATATATGCTCCTTATTATTTTAAGGAATAGTCCATTTATTCCTATACTCTCAAGCGTTTTTAGTAGGAATGGATGTTGGATTTTATCAAATGCCTTTTCTGCATCTATTGAGATGATCATATGGTTTTTATTAATTTGATTATTAATATGGTCAATTATACTAATAGTTTTCCTAATATTAAACCAGCCCTGCATTCCTGGTATAAATCCCACTTGGTCATAGTGTATTATCCTGGGGATGATTTTCTGAAGTCTATTTGCTAATATCTTATTTAAGATTTTAGCATCAATATTCATTAAGGAAATTGGTCTATAGTTTTCTTTCTCAGTTTTCGATCTACCTGGTTTAGGTATCAGTACCATGTCTGTGTCATAGAAGGAATTTGGTAGGACTCCTTCAATCCCTATTTTTTCAAATAGTTTACATAGCATTGGAGTTAGTTGTTCTTTAAATGTTTGGTAGAATTCACCTGTAAATCCATCTGGTCCTGGGGACTTTTTCTTAGGAAGTTGGTTAATAGCTTGGTCTATTTCTTTTTCTGAGATGGGACTATTTAGACTACTTACTTCTTCTTCTGTTAATCTGGGCAAGCTATATTTTTGAAGGTATTCTTCCATTTCATTTAAGTTATCGAATTTATCGGCATAAAGTTGAGCAAAGTAGCTCCTAACTATTGTTCTAATTTCCTCTTCATTAGTGGTGAGTTCACCCTTTTCATTTTCAAGACTATCAATTTGTTTTTTCTCTTTCCTTTTTTTAATCAGGTTTACTAAGGGTTTGTCTATTTTGTTGGTTTTTTCATAAAACCAACTCTTAGTTTTATTAATTAATTCAATAGTTTTTTTACTTTCAATTTTATTAATCTCACCTTTTATTTTTTGAATTTCAAGTTTTGTGTTTGTCTGGGGGTTTTTAATTTGTTCCTTTTCTAGCAATTTTAGTTGTAAACCCAATTCGTTGGCCCTCTCTTTCTCTATTTTATGCAGGTAGGCCTGTAGAGATATAAAACTTCCCCTAATTACTGCTTTGGCTGTATCCCACACATTTTGGTATGATGTCTCATTATTGTCATTTTCTTGGGTGAAGTTATTAATTATGTCTATGATTTGTTGTTTTACCCAATCATTCTTTAGTATAAGATTATTTAGTTTCCAATTATTTTTTGGTCTATTTTCCCCTGGCTTTTTATTAAATGTTATTTTGATTGCATTATGGTCTGAAAAGGATGCATTTACTATTTCTGCCTTACTGCATTTGATTTTGAGGTTTTTATGCCCTAGTATATGATCAATTTTTGTATAGGTTCCATGAACTGCTGAGAAGAAAGTATATTCCTTTCTGTCTCCATTTAGCTTTCGCCAAAGATCTATCATATCAAACTTTTCTAGTATTCTATTTACCTCTTTGACTTCTTTCTTATTTATTTTGTGGTTTGATTTATCTAATTCTGAGAGTGCAAGGTTGAGATCTCCCGCTATTATAGTTTTGCTATCTATTTCCTCTTGCAGCTCTCTTAATTTCTCTTTTAAGAATTTAGATGCTGCACCACTTGGTGCATACATGTTTAATATTGATACTGCTTCACTATTGATGCTTCCCTTTAGCAGGATATAATGCCCTTCCTTATCTCTTTTAATTAGATCAATTTTTGTTTTTGCTTGATCTGAGATGAGGATGGCTACTCCTGCTTTTTTGGTTTTGCCTGAAGCATAATAGATTCTGCTCCACCCTTTTACTTTTAGTTTGAATGTCTCATCCTGTTTCAGGTGTGTTTCCTGTAAACAACATATAGTAGGATTCTGACTTTTAATCCAGTCTGCTAACTGCTTCCTCTTTATGAGGCAGTTTGCCCCATTCACATTTATGGTTAGAAGGACTAATTCTATATTGCTTGCCATCCTATTAACCCCTGCTTATGCTTTTCCCCTTTCCTTCCCTTTTACCCTCCTATCCAGTATTAAACTGGTAAACACCATTTGCTTTTCACAGCCCTCCCTTTTTAGGATCCCTCCCCCACCTTAAAGATCCTCCCCTTATTTTACCCCTTTTCCTCAAAATTACTGTATTCCCTTCCCCTTAGCTTACTCCTTCCCTTTCACTTTTCAATGAAGTGGAAGAAGTTTCACCATAAATCGAATATGTCTATTGATACACGCTATGTTCATCTACCTCCTTTCTTTCTCTCAGATATAATAGGTTACCTTTGCCTCTTCATGAGATGTAGTACCACCACTTTATACTTTTTTATGATATAATCTCCTTTCCACCTCTAGTTTCTAAGACAAATTGTACATATGTTTTTTACATATTTTTTTGACAGAAGTATAGTTCTCAAGATTTCTTTTTACCTTTTTTAGAAGTCTCTTGAGTTCTGTATTTGAAGATCAAACCTCTTATGTAGGTCTGGTTTTTTCATCAAAAATAGATGGAATTCATTTATTTCGTTAAATGTCCATCTTCTTCCCTGGAAAACGATGCTCATTCTTGCTGGGTAAGTTATTCTTGGCTGCATACCAAGTTCCTTAGCCTTTCGGAATATCATGTTCCAGGCCCTGCGTTCTTTTAATGTGGATGCTGCTAGATCCTGTGTTATCCTTATTGTGGATCCTCCATATCTGAATTGTTTTTTTCTAGCAGCTTCCAATATCTTTTCCTTTGTCTGATGGTTCTTGAACTTGGCCACTATATTTCTTGGCGTTTTGATTTTAGGGTCCCTTTCAGTAGGTGATCGATGAATTTTCTCAATGCCTATTTTACCCTCTGTTTCCAAAACGTCTGGGCAGTTCTCTTTGATAATTTCCTCGAAAATGGTGTCCAAGCTCTTTTTTTCCTCCCATTTTTCAGGGAGTCCGATTATTCTCAAATTGTCTCTCCTGGATCTGTTTTCCAGGTCTGTTGTCTTTTTGGTAAGGTACTTGACAGTCTTTTCAATTGTTTCATTTCTCTGGTTTTGCTTGACTCCCTCTTGGTTTCTCCTTGAGTCATTCATTTCTACTTGTTCCAGTCTAATTTTTAATGATGTATTTTCTTCACTCACTTTTTTTATATCTCTTTGTAATTGTCCAATTGAGTTTTTATCTTCTATGGAATTTTTTTCCATTGTATCCATTTTATTTTTTAGAGAGCTGATTTCTTTTTCCAGATCTCTAATCCTGTTTTCCTTGGAGTTGTTTACCTTTTCCAGCTCACTAATCTTGTTTCTCAATGATTTGATTTCTTTATCCATTCTGTCTTTGAATGCATGGGATGACTTCTCCAGGCTCTCTTGCCAAGCTTCCCTTTCCTTTTCCCATTTCTCTTCCAGCTCTCTTGTGAGAGCCTTTTTGATTTCCTCTATGAGGTTCTTTTGTATTGAGGAGCAGCTTATATCCCTCCCAGGGGATACATCTGGGGACATTCTGTTCCTAGTCTCCTCAGCATTTGAAGTCTGCTCCCTCTCCACACAGAAGCTGTCAATGGTTAGAGCCCTTTTGAATTTTTTGTTCATTTTGTCAGAGTAGGAATCAAAGAAAACAAACTGACAAGAGAAACAATTGGTCTGTTTTGCGGGGGGGATAGGGCTGGATGTTATTAATGGGCTTCCTCTACAGACTGGGGGTAGGGCAGCAGAGAGCCACTAACAGAACAGCAATGACTGTACTGAGTCTGCGCTCTGAGGCTCTGAGAACGCACCGAGTCAGTCCAGGTGGGAGTTGGGGGTGGCCGGGCTCTGAGAGACGCTGGCTTTCTGGGGTTTTAATCTGCACCTCTGGTGTTTACACCCTCTCTGCTGCTCCTGGCTTGCTGCCAAGATGGAGCATCCACACTGGGGCAAAAGCCCTTTCGCAGAAACGGCAGAGATCACACCCCTCCCCCTCCGGTCTGAGCTGTGTGAGCTGCCTGTCTTGCTCTGGCTGTCTGCCCTCAGTCTGCGCCCAGTCTGATTGACCCTCCCCCGAACAAACACAGACCTTTTCTGGTGACTTTCAAGGATGTCTTCTCTTGGTGATAATTTGTGGATTTCTTTCTGGGTCAAGCATTAAGTCAGAGGCTTGTCATGAAGTAAGTTCTGAGAGAAAACGAGGAGTTCAAGCAGCTGTCTGCCTCCACGCCGCCATCTTGGCCGGAAGTCTGTAATCAAATCATTTAAACTAAAATAAAGCAAAGAAATGCTTTCTTTATTCCTGTATAAAGTTAATATTATTTTCTTCTTGGATAAATTATCGTACATTGTTATTGTAAACAAAATAAAAGGGCAATGTGTATTAGTGTTTTGTTCCTCAAAAGAAAATCATATAACTCTAATTGTATTAGTTTTGTTTCCTACTTTCAGATCTTTCATTGTAGAAAAGAAAAATGCAGCCTTTGTTTAAAAATTTCTGTCAAGGTTGACTCAGACGCCACCTTTTATAGTCACTCTTCCAGGATAGCTTTAGTCATTAGTCTTTACCTCATCAAATTATTGTGCACCTCTGAATTTATGTCGAGATAGCAGTGACCCACTGGATAGAACACTGAGCATGAAGTCAGAGAGACCTGAGTTTCAAATCCAGCTTCAGATACTTACTAGCTCTATGACCCTGAATAAGTCATGTTTATATTATAAAATGTTATATATTATGTATATAATATATTATATGTAATATATATGTGTGTATATATATATGTATATGTATATACATATATATATATATATATATATTATAAAATTATCTGGAAAAAGAAATAGCAAACCTTTCTGGTATCTGTACCAAAAAATCCAACATGAATTTCAGTAGATGGTAGATCTTTAAATAAAATTAAAATTCTTGAAAGCAGGTCTTTTTACCATTTTGTCTCATTTTGGTTTTGATTTCCTTGTTTTGGGTTTGCTTTGTATCCTACATACTTAGCACAGAATAGTGTCTTCAGCAGGTGTCTAATAAATGCATGACACTTGCTTGTTCTCAACCTTGTACTTCCTACACATTAATTCATTGCCAAATTCTGCTAATTCTATGTCCAAAACATCTATCTCTGCTCTTTCCTCTCCATCCCCTGTTACTATTACAACTCCATCTTATCTTTGATAAATTATTATAAATACCTCCTAACTGGGATCCTAGATTCTCTATTTCCTATTTTCAATTTGTTCTTTTCAACAGCTGCCAAAATTTTATTCCTGCTCTTGATATCTGATTATACCACTCCCCCTTCTCAAAAATTGCCTCTTAAGTAGGTCAGAATCCCAAGTGTCTGCTTCCTCTAATGGATGATACTGTGTGTTGCCCTGACAAGATTATTGGTTTCAGAAGTAGAGGAAGAACCTGGATTCAGATGCTTACTCCCTGTTGGCTTTGGGCATTTTAGGTCTCAGTTTCTTCCGCTGTAAATTGATAGGGCTGGACTAGATGGCTATTGAGGTCTCTTTCAAGTTTAGTTCTTTTTGACTGGACAGCTCCCCTCTGCTGTTTGGTTTCAGCAGCACTCCTTTATGCTGTCCTTGCCAAGATGAGCGCTTCATGTTCAAAGAATAACCTTCCTTCACATTTTCTGCAAGCTGTCTCTTATAGAATGTGGTACAAGGAATAACCTTGAATCAAAACCAAGCTTCACAGGACCCAAAACTTGTACTAGAGAATTTAAAAAGAAAACTTCTGCAAAAATCAAGTTGTATATGGACCTCATTTTGCAGACAATGAATAAATGGATGAATGAATACATGAAAAAGTCATTTCTTATTTGCTCACTATATGACAAACACCAGAAATGCAATTACAAAAATTGAGACAGGATCCTTTATTCTCCAATGAAATAATAGCCAGTATTTACATAGCACTTTAAAGTTTACAAAGCATTGCTTATTTTCACTTAGTTTATCCTTACAACCATCCTATGAGGTAGGTGCTATTATTTATTCTCATTTTGACAAATAAGAAAACTAAGGCTATGAAAGATGAAGTGATCTATTGACTCAGGATCATACAGCTGAGTAAGTGTCTGCTGTAGGATCTAAACTTAGTTCTCCCTGATTCTAAGACCAATATTCCATCCATTGCTCCAACTAACTATAAAAGGAAGGAATGTGCATTTTATTAATTTTGATTAGGTTTTCTATCTCTATCCCAGAAATTCACAAACATAAAAATAGTTTGCATAAAATATGTTATTGGTTTGCATTTTGAAAAATTATATACTTATGATTTATCTTTTGGAATCAAATACCTTAAGCTACAATTGGTATATTTGACACTGGGTTTTTTGCCTTTGGACTTGGACATGACCAGAGCCCATAGCTTATATATATGAGAGCTTATTGTTTCTCTCATACAACTTCCTAAATAGAATTAACTTGTACCAGTAAATTTGCATGTAAATGCAATCTTCCCCTTCCACACCTCTTCTGCATATTATTATGCTTTCTCTTAATCATAGACTAGCAGAAATCCTATAGTGAATTGTCTTGTTGCAACTGTCACTGAGGGTCATTTGCAAGTAGCATGCACTCAGACCAGAGGGACTTGAGGTTAAGAAAAGGTCTCTTTATTGTTCTAACTTCCAAGGGCATGGAGTTGAAGAAAGGTAAGAGTTTTTCTTGCTTTTCTATTCTTCTTTGTTTTCTGTTTGGGAACTCAATACTACACAGCTGCTATACTTATTAAATCAGAATAATTGTTTTTCTTCCATGTAGAAAATAAATTGGCATGAAACTATCTTAGCAAATGGAAAATAATAATTCTGACTCAAATTCACGCTGTTAAAAGTGGGCAATAGAGGCATATTTCCAGCTTCTGTAGAAATGTAATTTCAAAATATGTTTGACTAACAAGGATTTTAGCATCTAAATTATTTCAAATTAAAATTATGGTTTAGGTTGGGTCCTGTTTGCTTTTGTTTTTATAATGAAGAATCCTTATTTTCCTTCTTAATTTATTAGTTCATTGTTTGTAGTCAAAAGAGAAATATGGCAAAGTAGTGTTATGAAAATTCAAAAAGAAAAGAGTATAGAAAAGGAGAGGGTCACCAACTGTGTCCAAATGCAGACATGTTAAGGATAAAGATTGAGAAATTTGTGTTGTAGTTATTAATAAAGAGTAAATATACCAACTGTAATTCTTTAGTAGAAAACTAAACCTATGAAGGGATGGAAAGCTCTGAATATAATTATAGACAATAAAGAAGGAGCCAATGGATGAGTCAAGGATTGAATTAATGGAGTGGTGAAGTTGAAAGACAAAGTTGACAGAAGAGAAAGGAGGGGATGGGATCAAATATAGACAGAGGCGCTAGTGTTGGTAAGGAGGAGGATCAGAAGAGGTGGTGAGAGTGGAATGATTCCAAGTTTTCAGTTGGGGAAGAGAAGAGTTGTTTTAAATGGGTGGCTCCTATCTTCTCGTTGAAATCTGATGAAGTCCTCTCATTAGGGGAAAGAAGGAGAAAATGTGGGAAATGAATAGCTTTAGCATACAAAATAAAGAAGTAGAACAACTCTTCTGGTGAGGATATGAAAAACCAGTAAAAAAATATCAATGTGCAGCAGTGAGAGCCCAGATGAAGTTAAATAATATAAATTTATTTTAGTTCCACACAGTTCTCCCTCCCTTTTAAAATCTGATGACATAATTTTGTATGTACTTCCCTAATTGATACTCTTAACTAAAACATCTTGTCCCCAGAGAGCAACCTATTACTTCTCTCTTTGTTTTTAGAAGTAACCCGACGGTTTCTTTACTATCACTCATGAACCCCCTTGTTTTTGCTTGTTTCTTTGTTTTATTTATTTTTTTTTTTGCAAAGCAAGTGGCTTGCCCAGCATCACATATCTAGCAAGTATTAAGGGTTCAAATCCTGATTTGAACTTCTCACTCCAAGGTTGGTGTTGCATCCATTGCACCATCTAGCTTCCCTCTACCCATTTATTCTCAATAGATAACTTGTATATTCAAGACTGATTATCTAGTTGAGAACCAACAAGAATTAATTGGCTTTTAGTTAATGGGTATTTATCAGTGATATAGTAATAATAATAATAATTAGGAAAAAAACATTCCCCCCAAAGTGTGAGACATTCTCCCATAACTACACAGTGTCCACTGAAAATTAGTCTCATGCTTAAATTATAGAAGTGACAAAAATTCAAAGCTCTCAATTGGATAGAAATCCTTTTCCCCTTTTCCCAGACTTTATGTAAGTATCACTTAACACACAATGTTCTAGGTCTTTATAGAGTCCTAAACCTGTTCACTCTGGTGCATTCTGAACTATCTCAAGTGCTCACTCAGCTCCTGTTTAGAAGCAGTGCTTTTTACTGGTCTCGTCTCTCTTTTGACACGTCAGTGTGGAAGGGAATGATGATCCTTCCTCTGGCCTCCTGATGAACAGGGGCAAGGATTCTGACTTCTCAAAAAGCCTTCCAAAAGTGGTTCTTCCTTTAATATATCTCATTGTCTGGCTTTCTACAAAAACTCCAAGGGTTTCACTCCTTCCAGATGGATGAAGTACGTTCATTGTATTCAGTTTATGTCAGATTTGATTGATTGTTGTAATAGAGGCATCTATGAATTGTTCAGGCATTCGGTTTCTATGTTTCATTGATTCCGAAATCTGATAAAGACATTAAGTCATAGGATATTCTGGTAGCTATGTGGGGGGAGGTGTTAGTGGTGTCAAATATCCCTTTTAAATCTGCCCTTATCCATGTACATGCTGCAACAACTCCCCAGCCCCCCATTAGGATGGAAAGTCCCTGAGAACTGGTATTATCCTCTAATCTCTGGCTCTGGCTCTCTGTGTCCCTCTCTGGCTCTGTCTGTCTACCTCTCTTTCTCTCTAACATACACACTATCAAAATATCTTTGAAAACTCCATTCATTAATTCCAAGGCATTGTGCTGGATGCTAAGGATAAATGCAAAGGAAAAGAAGAGAAAAAAGAAAGGAAATCACTGTCTTATAAATTATTCAATTTTACTGCAGTGACACTGAGCCAGAGTGGACTTAAAACATATATGCACCAAAGGAATTATAATCTCTAAAGAAAAAATTTCAAGAGAGGGAGAAAACAAACTGGGAAGGTCAGGGAAGAAATGGTCAAAAGGTAGCATCTGTCTCGGACCATCCCCAGCACTTATTATCAGTAGATAGAGTTCTGGGCCAAGAGTAAAGAGCACCCACTAAAATTCAGCCTTATGTACGAGCTCGGGCAAGTAATTTTGTCCGTTTGCCTGATTCTTCAAGCACTTACCTCAGAGGTTATTGTGAGAATCAAATGAGATAGTATTTCTAAAATACGTAGCATAGATCTGGCTAAATAAATATTTAGTTTCTTCCCTCCTTATTAAATCCTTGTTGACTTGACTACTTAGCACCATGAACATGGTAAGGGAATCATTACAGCAAAGGTGAGAAGAGAGCTAATTCTAGATAAGGGGGTGTGATCTAAAAGTAGGGAAACAGGATGTGAATTCTCATATACTGAAAACAAAATGGCAAGGGAAGAAATAGAAAACATGATTGGAAAGCTCATGGGATAGAGGCCATGCTGATTTTTTCTTATTTCACTTTAAAAGCCATTGAAGCAGAGGCAGCTAGGTGGTGCAGTGGATAGAGCATCAGCCTTGAATTCATGAGGACCTGAGTTCAAATCTGGTCTCAGACACTTAACACATCCTAGCTGTGTGACCCTAGGCAAGTCACTTAACCCCAGCCTCAGGGAAAAATTAAAAAAAAAAGCCATTGAAGCCTATTGGATATGGAGTAACAAGGGAAAAAAATCTTTATTTTAGGAATATCAATTTTGCAGCAACATGAAGGATGGACAGGAGAAGGGAGAGACTGGTGAAGGAGAGACTAATTAGGAGAATAGCACAATTTACCTGACAAAAGATAATCAGGGTTTGCCCGGAGTCAGAGAATGTATAAATAGAAATTATAGGGATAAGTGTAAGAGATGTTATGGAAGATGCATCAGCAATAATTTCCAACTGATTGAATACAGGAGGTGGGGAGCTTGCACCTATATACCCATTGTGAAAACTATATCTAGGTATACATATTTTCAGATAATTTAGAATAGATTTTCTTTTGACAAGAAACTGAAAGCATCATTAGATAGAATGTGTCTGATTACAAAAGTTCCCACTTTCTTATAATCATATTCAACTACATTTCCTACTAAAAAGTAGCTGCAGAGTTTTTTGGGGTTTTTTTTTTTTTGCAATTTGTGAGCTTTTTTTTTTTTAGTTTTAGTTCAGATGTTCATTAATGTTAATGCTGATACATCACTTAAGCTCATCCCAGAAAGGTGAAAGGGAATCGTGAACATGTGTTGAAAAGAACAGCAGCTTTATGGGAGTTCCAACCATCACCAGCTCCCAGAACCTGTTTATCTTCATTTTGTGAAACTTCCTCTTACATCTAATTTAATGCATTTAGGAGCAAATTATCCAGGAAGTCGATAAAGATTCATTACCAACATAGAGGAAAGTCTCAAAGAGTGGTTAGCTGCAGCTGTGTAGATGTGCTACCATTTACTCCAGAAGCACACCATAATGGATTTCCAGCAATTGCAGTAATGTGACATTATCTGGGTTGATTGTGGATATTATAACAAGGCTATATAGGAATGCTATAAATAAGTACACATCAGAGTAAAGAGGTCGGTTACTTCAGCGAGATGGAGGGGGGAATAAATCTAGAAATACAAGTTTGAGTGGGGAGAAAAAAAAAAACAAATTTGGAATCATCTGCTTCCAGAGAGAAGCCAGTGTGTGGGATTCTCAGGCCCTGCTGCCACATCTTCGAAGCTGAATACACTACTCTCACCCCCGCACATGGCATATATGGAAGCCAACAGCTGTTGGTGAAGAGAGAATCGCTGCCGTTGCCAGATTCAATTCAGAATTAGCTACTGGTGTTGGGTAGGGTGGTGACTGTGGGAAAGTTTGCCCATGAGAGTGGGAAGCTTGTCATCCTGGAAAAGAAAGGGCCAAAAAATGAGTGAGACTGAAACACACCTAACATATACATTTTAACCAGGCTACATGAGAGCATTTCCAAACTCTGTGTCTACTATTAATATAATTAACCAGAAGCCCACTTTTAGAGTGCTTAGTTTAGAACTTAAATTCCCTGCTTCAGTTTAAAATTCTAAAGTGTGATGAAATAGTAGGAAATGTATAAAATCTCTTTCTGAGATTTTTAGGTCTGGGATTCTGATGTTCGTAGACTTGAATGGGAAGAGTCTTGAAGGTGGAGAAGTGGCAAACTAAAATGGCTTTTCTAAATCACCACAGTCATCAGTAGCAGTTAGTCTGAACCTAGAATTTTTGACTCCAAATATAATGTGAAAATAAGGCCTCTGATTTGATTTCAGTCATTTAAACAATTCATGGTACAAGACTGAATGAAACTTAGTGGATCGGTTAGGTCTGTAAGTAATAACCAACGAGGAAATCAGAATTTGAAAGGAGATTGGGAGCCATCTAATTTGGTTCCCGAGGAGATTCTTTCAGTGTTTTACCCAAGTTCTCATGGCTGAGCCAAGCTTAAGCTCCCTTTGCTCTTCATATCAAGTTGAACAATTTTGTGAATTCTATAGTTTTGACACTGATGAAATGCATCCTGATGATTTTCAATTAAGAAACATTCATGACAACAACACTTTGTAAGTCGGAGACTTCTGAATGTCATCATTGGGTGTTCTTCAAGTGTTTCATTACATCCTACGTAAGATATGATGTTTCCAAACTTCTATGACAGCACCAAGTACTATTTTTCTGGAAGCTCTAGGGAGAAGCATGTATATGAAATGAGGAGGAAGGGAGAAGAGAGGGAGTCAAAAAAGATGAGAACACCATTTTGGAAAGCCCCTTTAAAGCCTCTTTTCTTTTCTTGACTCTCCCTGATTCTTCATGACCTGAAGCAAGTCAATTAACCTCTGAATGCCTGTGAAATAAGGATAACCCCTCTTGTCACACAACTCCAATAGTATTGTAAGGAAAGACAAGATAATGCTTATAATGCATTTTCAGGAGCTTCAAAGAATAAGCAGGATGAGAGTACAAAGTATTCTTATAACACAGTTTAAATTCATGCTCTTAAATAGTTCTAGGCAAACTAGAAAAAAAGCATTTCTCATTATGATCCTGTGACTATTGGGTTCCTCAGTAAATAGGGCCCAGGAATACTCTCAGGCTTAATAAACCCATCTCAAGCTTATGAAATCAACAACAAATTCAATAAATGCCACTATTTAAACAGATCAAATCTACCGAACTATCATTAGTTGTCATGACAAGACTTTTTCTTTAGCAAATCTATGGTTCTGGAAAATGAATGACATAATTAATTTAATCATGATGCTATGTGTAAATCTAAGCATCTTACAGTGGAAAGTGCAGCCAAAGGATCTGGGTTCAAATTCTGCCTCTGGCACGTAGCTTCCTACTAAGTAAAATGAAGGCATGAGACTAGAAGATCTGAAAAGACTAGACTAAAAAGATCTCTCCCAACTAACTAGAAATCTGTGACTCTATGTCCTCTTAGATGTAAAATGTGGCACAAAGGGGAAAAATGCTTTTAACACTCAAGAAGAGGTCTTATAAATAGAAGTAATATATTATTGAAATATATAAAAAACAAAAACAAATTAAAACAAAAATAAGCAGACTACTTTAAAGGTACATAAGACAAATTGCTTTACTAATTGAACAAAAGATAGTTTTCTTTATCACTGACAATTCTTCAATGAGAAATTTATTTTTTCTATAAGTTTAAAGGGAGGAGAAATAGGCTAAGGAATAATGAAAAATGTCCCAAATGTGATAATATGATTGTAAAAGTTACAATATATACAATACATACAATATAATACAATACATAATAAATGTAACTGTGTTTTACATTCAAAAACTTCTTGTCTCACAAGCATCCTTGAGATTTCAATAAAAAATGTGCTTCTTATTTGTCAATTGTCAAGATAACTCCAAGGTAGAATTGGTTTTGCTCTTCAAAATTATGCAGGTCTTTTATGTAGACAACTGAGAGGACGTTTTATTAACTAATGGAAGAAGGAGCAGCTGCTCAGACCTTTGAAAGAATCTCATATGGTTCTTTTATGAATTGCATAGAAAGATTCAGAAGAGGTGCTTCCCCAAATTAAAACAAAGAATCCTACACAGAATAGGGAGTAGAAGGGACACAAATTGTTGTATCCTTCCTCCCCAAACTACCTTTATTTAACTGTTTTGTAATATTTATATTTGTTTTCTATTTATGCTGCATATATTTTATATCACTTGTTTCTTCCCTTAAATATAAATTCCTTGAGAGTGAGGATTATAATAATTGTATCCACCAGAATTTAATATCAACCCTGACACTTAATAGGTGTTTAATAAATGCTTGTTAATTAATTGGTTAAATGAGGCCAAAAAATAAATATGGGGAAACTATAGCATTATGAAGAGTTAAATGCAAGCACAAGGAATTACCAATTTACTTTTTTGGTAAAATAGAATATACATTTCCAGATTTATTAAAATCTTAAGAAGTGTTCATCATTCATTAGTTTACTCAATAAGCATTTATAAATAAAATCAAATGAAGTCAATAATTTAGTGAGCACCTACTGTATGCCAGAGACTGAACTTATTAAATTCTGGGAATATAAAAAAGACAAAAACCAGACCAGGTCTACAAAAAAAGTACCATCAAATAGAAAAGTCACCATATAAACAACTATCTGCAAACAAAGAACATGCAGGAAAAATTTGAAGTAGTTCCCTTTGGAGGGCACTAACATCAGTGGGGACTAGGAAAGGCTTCTTGCAGAAGGTGAGTTTTAGACTTGAAAAAATCCAGGAGAAATAGATAATATGAAAGCACATTCTGTGATGGATGGCCAGTGAAAAATGCAGGGAATTAAGAGATGTATTGTCTTATATGAGGGAACAGCCAGGAAGATTCAGTGGGGAGTAAGGTAAGAGAATAATGGAAAAGTGGGAATTAGCTAGTTTGCTAAAGCCTTTAAAAGTTAGAGAATTTTTTTTGTTGATATCCTGGAGATAATAATGAGCCATTGAATTTATTAAATAAAAGAGTAACATGGTTAGATTATTTTGGCAGTAAGAATGGACTGAAGTAGGGAGAGGCTGGAGGCAGGAAGATTGTGCAAAGAATCATACTAGAAAATATAGAAATATATTACGATATGATCCTTATCACTGAGATTCCTATTTATAGCAGAGTCATATGCATACTCTTAAATATTCATTAAATCAAATTATCTTGGTACATCAAGGAATGGTGATTTTGTCTGGGATTGGGAGAAGGAGGCTGGAATCTCTGTCCCACAAAAATCACAGTCTAGAGAGCTGGCTGAGAAGTCAATGACTTCTTTGGATCACAGATAGTGTCAGAAGTGGGATCTAAATGCAGATCTTCCTGATTCAAGTGTATAACTTTATCCACTAGGTAATAATGCCTCTCAACAATATAATGGAAATATAATAGTGATATTTCCTGACTATTCCACAGATTCATAAGTCACCAGGGTGGTCAGTAAAACATAGTGACAGTAATGTTAGATTTGGAATGAAAGATCCTGGGTTCTTGACTTGGATCTTCCATTTACTAGCTCTATTAACTTGAACAAGTTATTCTTTGAATCTCAGTTTTATCTATCTATAAAAAGAAGGGATTTGTCTAGATAACCTAGAATTTCATGACAGCTTTTAATCTGTGGTTCATATTGTCCCTATGATATTCCCTTCATAAACACAAATTATAGCCTCTTGTCACTTAGTATATGGTCTCTAAAGATTGCTATGGAAGAAAAATGCATTCTAATTCTGACAATTGATAAAGAAACCTCTCCAATTTTATTCTAAGGAGATGCTTAAAGTAGACATTCAGAGCCTTCCTCGCTTGGTAAGATGTGACACAGTTTCCACTCTACTAGTACAGTTTATAAGAATATATAACTTTCCTTTCTTTGTACTCCTAGTACTAAGCATTTAAGTCCCTGACATATAATAATGTGTTTAATAAATGTTGGATTTGGACTAACAATGGCTGACTGTTATATGAGGTATACAAGAGCTTTTTATCCAAGTGGGAACTAAATTAGATGATCTTCCAATTCTCATATTCTCCAATAATGTGAAGTTATTATTTAAAAGAAGTCCATGTAAGCGTCAATTGGGGGATTATATTAGAATTGTGGCATAAGGCATAGAAAGAAGGTAAATTTGAAAGATATTATAACATCCAGTAATAGATCAGATGCTGGCAAATCATACAAGGAGCATTTATTAGGTTCTTACTATGTACCACGGTATATATGAAACACTGGAGATAGAGAAACATTTTAAAAGTCCTTGCCTTTAAGAATCGATAGTCAAATAAGGGAGATAACATGTAAACAGTTATATGAATGGAAGGTGGATTGAGAGTAGATTGAGGATAATTTCAGAGGTGACTCAAAAGATGAGGTATAGATAATAATATAGATAATACAAAGGTTTTGAGAAATATCAGTGGATGAGTGGTAATTATTTGTTTTCTTTTCACAAGATAATGATCTGACTTTGAAATAAATATGATGAATTCTTCCTGGGATATTTCTGAGGGTATCTTTGGACAACAAGATGAGCAATTATTGGAGACAAAGGGAGAAATGCAGGCTTGAAGTTCAAGAGAGAGAACACAGCTAGAGCTAAAAATGAAAGAGCGACCTTTTTGGAACAAGTTGAAACCATTAGATTAGAAAGAAATGCCAAAAGATACAATCTGGAGAAGAAAAAGAAAACTGAAGACAAAGATATTTAAGAATATCTAGTTGGGGGGAAGGAACAAGAAAGAAGAACCTTAAGAGCATTAAGAGGAATAACTGTAGAATGGAATATCAGCAACATAAAGCATCATCGTGACAGGGATTGTTTTGTTTATCTCTATGTTTCTCAACATTGAACACAGTACTTGATACACAGAGGGTACTCACTAAATGCTAAACTAAGCAAAAAAGAAAGTATCAAAGAAAAACAAAATTGTGGCACATGTACCAAAGTTGTTCATGTTTTAGAATCGAAGCCATACTACAAGAAAATGAGACAAGGGGTGAGAATGATGTGCAGGCATTGAGTGAATATACTTTTTCAGGAACTTTGGTAAGGAAAGGAAAAAGAGTGAGGGGTGAAATAATTGCTCTGCCAGCCCCCAATTATACAATGTAGTGATCAGTTCATGATAAAAAATTCCATTTACATTAAATAATGGAGTAGTTGCTGTTCATACAATTTGAGTAAGATTTACTGATGCTAAGTCAATAAATGGCTTACCTCAAGATCCACTGACCTCAAAAGTATCCTCTGTGGAAGAATAAATGGTTGAATTTTTTGAGTTGCATTTGCTGACATCACAGAGCTGATTTTCAAGAAGCAGGAGGAAGGAAACATTCAGAGCAAGAAAGTAAAAGGATTAACTTTTGCTCAACCCCTGTGGCCTTAGGAGCACTTAATAACTTACACTTATTTTCCATTTTTAAAGGTTGCATGCAAAACGTTTAATATACATGATCTTATGTAATCTCCACAAAAATCCTGTGAGGTACTTTTCATGAACCTCCCATAAATCCTTTGTATCAAGCTAAATAGATGGCAAACTGAGCAGATAAACACTAATAAGTTCCAACTAGAGTCAAAACAATGAAGAATGGCCTGTTTTTCACCAATTAGAATTCTTGCTCCCTTGGCCATCTGACCAGTCCTTTGTGATATGGTGGAAACAAGAGAATTTTCTTCAAAGTAGAAGCCCCAAAGCTGACTAAAAATGGTTCTGAGTTTCAGATGTCATGTTAAAATAGTTAATTTTGTTCTGTTTTTTCAATACTCGTGATCACTGACTATAGGAAGATGCTCATTGACTCAAAGGGCATAAAAGTAAATTATTTAAGGAGTGTTCTAGGAACCCCAATGGAGGTCGTGAGAAGGAAAGACCTTGACCAAACTCATATGTAGAGTTTGAAGACCCAAGGTCTTGAACTCCAAAATCTGGTCTTATACTACATAAGCAATACTTTTCAAGAGCCATCCTTCTGTTTTCTCACCCAAAGATCCTAGGTCCAAATCTGACATTTAACAAGAGTGAGAAAAACCAATGAATAATTGGAGTAGGTGGTATTTCTGCGTAATGTAGTTTTATTCTTATTTTAGGAAGAACTAAAAACGTTGAAGAGCATCCAAAGAAAGGACAACTAGGATTCTGGAATTAGTACATATCATGTGAGGATCAAATGAAGGAACTGGGAGGCTTACTCTGAATAAAAGAAAACTACAGGACATATGATAGTTGTCTTCAAGCATGGTAAGGGTTGTCACATGAAAGAGAAATTAGGCAAAACTAGGAAAAATAAACAGATATTGAAGAGTCGGAATTATCTTCAATAGAAAGGAAAAGATCTTGCCAGAGGTGAAATGTCCTGCTGATGAAATGGAAGCAGTGAATTCCCTCATTGAAGGTCTTCATAAACAAGTTGAATGATCATTTGCTGAGGATATTGTAATAGAAATTTTAGGGGAGGGAGCTGTGGGATTAGGTAACTGCTAAGGTCCCTACCAGATCTGAGAATCTATGGCTTCCTGTTTTAGTGACTCCATGATTCAAATAAACACAACATAAGTTTGTTCTTAAGTCCAATCAGAAATAGCATCTACACTATGAATGAAGAGCCTTAGATAATATCTGTAATGATGTGATTAATTACAGGATCCAGCCAAGAAAAAGTTTAAAAGAAAAGAAGTTGCAGATGGGAACAATATGAAGATCTCATGTTTTTATTTCCCTGATGGTTATTCCAGATAAATATCTGCCGCTTCCACTGATCTGTATCTAACAAAGCTATTATGTTGTTGGAGGCATCTATTTTTCCAGTGCTACTGAACTCATTCTAAACCACAAAGCAGAGGTAAGACATCATTTGCATTAGTAAATAAGCCAAATAAAGGCAAGTACCAAGAGAATGTCACCAAGAAGTTTTGAAAGGTGGAAAGACAATCCAACAACTTTCTGTTACTGATTACTTTTTCACATCTATAGTAGGTTGTGTTAAGTCCATTATTACAGTCCTTTTCTTCTATGGAAAATATGTTTTTCAGATCCAAATTAGTTTTCTTAGTTTCATGTTTCAAATTCGGGAATTTAAATAAAAATAGATTAAAATGAGGAATATATATATATAAACATATATATGAATATATACATGCATACATATACATATGTACATCTTATATACATATATGCTTATATATGTAGATGCATACATATTATTTTTCTTCTCAATAATAATCTTGGCTATATTATATAAAAAAGATATAAAAAAGAAAAATATTCCTGTCCTCAAAATAAAACAAATATATGACGGCCTATAATTTCCATCTTGTAAATGATCATTCACCTTGTTTATGCTGGGTGAATAATAAAGACTATTGATTTCAATTAAATTAAACAAATATTTCTATGTCGCAAACACTATGAACACAAAAAAATGAAATAATCCTAGTCTTCAACTATTTTCCACTGAAAGTAAACAACATGTCCCTCCATAATGTAATTCATAATAGATACAAAATGATATAAAGTCATTCAAAAAGGGAAAGCTCACTGAGATAAACAGGGAATGCATTCATTTTTTTTTAGGAGTTGCCTCTGGATCTGTGTCTTGAAGGATGCAAAAGATTCAAAGAAACTGTAATAAATAGTGAATGTATTCCAGACATAGAATCCAACCATTGTAAAGACACAGAAGTAGAAGATTAAATGTAATATCACTTAGTTAATTTAATGTTTTAGTCATTTTGAAGCTAATAAAATAATGAGTCTAATTTCCAATAGATAACCATATCTTTGACACCATAT
Source organism: Sminthopsis crassicaudata (assembly GCF_048593235.1). Classification (NCBI taxonomy): domain Eukaryota; kingdom Metazoa; phylum Chordata; class Mammalia; order Dasyuromorphia; family Dasyuridae; genus Sminthopsis; species Sminthopsis crassicaudata. The sequence goes on along the minus strand of NC_133619.1, from coordinate 19,295,108 downwards.
TTGGATGAAGGTTAAATTAGTTGTTCTTCAAAAATCATTTCTTTCATTTCCTGCCTGAATACTACTTTTTAATGTCATTAGGATGAGACTACTTTTTCATAAATGTTTTTAAGTTAACCTTCTTTTGAGTAAAGAAAGTATTACAACTCAAACTTTTCTTCTCATGATTTTTGACTCTTTTTTTAAAATCCAAAAGCTTGTTTTACCAAAGTGATTCAATAATAACCCAAGTGAGGAGCTGTCCATAAGAATGAAGAATCCCATCTGCATCAATCAATCATCTGTTTGAAGAAAGCCAGAGCCCTTCTAATCACCCAGTGTCATTGGAGCAATGTTCCAGGTTAGAAAATAAATGACTCGGCTTTGCTTTGGCATTTATCTTGTGGATAGAGACCATTATCCTGTAATAACATTTTATTTCATTGACAATGGGCCAGATACATCACATAGGTAACAGGAGGATTTAAGAGATAGATACTAATACAAACTACACCATGCATTGACATTACTAACAAGGGGCACAGACAATTTGGTTCACGACTAGAACACTATAATATGGCCACACAGGCTATTTAGCTTTCAATTCAATTGCACTGCAGTGCAAAGACATTTATTAAATACACACTGCTGTACATCCAAGGCCATGTGCTTGGGCCCCAGGCCCTTTAAGATAGCACTTGAAAATCATAGCAATAATTTGAAATTGCAAATGTGAACAAGGATTGTCTGGCTGTCTAAAGTAAAAGGAAATATCATTCCTTTCATTGGAGATATTAAGAGACAATGGCAACAAAACACTCATACTCTGACAATGTCAATTGGTTTTGACTCTTACAAGAGAAAACTATGGCGCGAAGAAAGTGTATACAGAAAGGACAATGATCTAAAAGCAAAACAAAAGACATAAACAAAATTTTAAAAGATTAAATATTTTAATTGTGTGTGTGTGTGATCTTATTACAATTACAAGCACAGTTCTTGATTACTACAGCCAGAAATAGGATTTGGATGTGAGCGAGGAAGGGAGGAAGTCAGTGAGAGTCATTACCCAACAGAACCAGGCCACAATTCTGGATCTGCCCCTTTCCCCTGGAGTACAACGAACTGGCTGATGGCTAGCTCATTCTCTAACTGCACTGGATGAGCTGCTTTATTTTTCAGGCTCAGCCTGGACAGGAACTATAAAACAGAAAAAAAACTTTAGTGGGAAGTTGTGAGCAGATTCAGAGCTTAATAATGAGCTTCCTCCATTTTCCACTGACCAAAAAGGACTCTTCCTAGGCAATCTTTCATTTACTCATTTAATTTTCATTTTCGTGCTTGAGAATTTATTTATTAAAAGAAAATGAAAGAGCTACTTGATGTCCATTCCTAATTTTCTTTAATGTGAAATAGAAAGATATTTTTGTAATTTTTTTATTTTAAATTTAAACACAAAATGAAAAAAGAAATAAAATTGCCATGTACACAGCAGATCATCAGAGAGGATTCAATATAAAACAGTAAATTTCAGTTTCAAAAAAACCCTATATAATAAATACTACATATTGTTTTTAAAGCTGCCCAGCTTTTTCATTCTTTGTTGATTTTCTTTTGTTCTCAAGTGCTTTTACTCAAGTATGGACACACACATACATATAAACTCAAACTTATATGTAAAACTGTTACTATGATTATTTCTTTCTATCATCTGTTTCTCTGAAGGTGGATAGCATCTTCTTTCATAAGAGCAGGCCTTTCCATCTTTTTCTTAAGTAATCAGCTCATCATTTCCTACACCATAATGTTCTAACCCATTTCCCTTTTCTGAGAGATTGTCTATGGAAGTTTGGGTTTGCTGCACCAATTTTTTGCTTTCCTTTTATTCTTGGATACAGAAGTTTTATTTATACAAGAAAAATTAATTTAAAATAATCAAAATTATTCCTTTTACACTTCAACAATGTTCTCACCTTATAATATAGTTTAAAGTATGATACTGCTGAATCTACTTCCTTTATGTCTTTTCTCCCCTGGTTTCTTTGAAGTTCTTTTTTTGAAGTTACTTTTTCTAACTCAGTAAAAACTTTTTTTTCTGTGATTTAATTAAAATGACATTGAATGAATAGTTTAGTCAGGTAGAATTGTCATTTTAAAAATTAAATTATGTTTTCTTTACCTACTTAGGAACAATAAATACTTCAATTATTTAGGTCTGAATTTATTTATATAAAAATTGTATGTTCATATAGTTCTTGTGTCTATTTTTGGCTCCATCTGGTCTGGTGTTTTATGCTATCTAGGTATTTTAAATAATCTAAAGCAATGTTGAATAATGTTGCCGACACACAGTGTAGCTTGTTTTTTCACTTCTGATTATGTCTATTTTAACTTTAATTTTTTCTGAAATCAGAATTACTATCCCTGCTTTATTTATACATACTAAATTCTACTCCTGCACTTTATTTTACCTTTGTGCACAGCTCTCATTTTTATAATGTTTCCTAAAAGCAACATTAGTTGAATCCAAACTTTTAATCTTCTATCCATTGTTGTTTTATAGCTGAATTCATCCTATTCACATTCTAAGCTTCAGTTACTTTTTTAGTATTTTCCTTCTTACTGTTTTTCCTCACTATCCTTTTCATCCTATTTATCATATCTCTTCTCACTTCTCTGCTTTATTTGTACCTACTACAAGGCTCTCCTATTCCTTAACCTACCCATCCCTCTAAGAGTCCCTCCCTTATCCTTATCCTATCGCGACCTCTTATTTCTTTCTGAATTTAGAAGACTTTTATACCCTTATATATAGATAGATGAATGTGTGCATATACATGTAGGCATGCATGTTGTTTTTTCTTTAACTCTATTTCCTTTTTTTTTAAACAAAGTCACTTTATTATAAATTTTTTTGACAGTAAATATGCATGAGTAATTTTTTTTAAATAACATTATCCCTTGTATTCATTTTTTCAAATTTTCCCCTCCCTCCCTCTACTCCCTCCCCTAGATGACAGGCAATCCCATACATTTTACATGTGTTACCATATAACCTAGATACAGTATATGTGTGTGAAACCAATTTTCTTGTAGCACGTTTAACTCTATTTCCAATAAGAGTAAGGTTCCAGTACTACCCACCCCATTCACCTATTTTTTATCTCTCCTTATACAGTTTTATTTTTTTAGAATCATTTCATCACATTCATCTCAGGTCATACTTTTCTTCCAAACTATCTAAATAAAGACAATCAAAAGAGTAATAATAATATTTTAACATATACAAAATAAGCAATTTGATGTAATTTGAGTTCCTTGTATTTGGTCTACCTTATATGGATGCTATATGCTGAATTTTCCTTTTCATTCTTGGTTCTTTGTCACAAAAACCTGAATGTCTTTGATTTTGTTAAATAAGATTTTTTTTCTTTCCATTGAGGATTAGACTTAATTTTTCTGGGTAAGTTACTCTTGGTAGTAACCCCAGCTTCTTTGCCCTATGAAATACAGTATTTCTAGACTTACAGACTTTCAAGGTCTTGTATAAACTTTATTCTAGCTTCTACATTTAAATTGTTTTTTTTTTTTTTTCCTTTCTTTGATGCTTCTAATATTTTCTTCTTAACCTGGGAGCTTTGAAACTTGACTTTGATATTCCTGTAAATTTTCTTCCTGAGATCTCTTTCAGTTACTAATTGGGGGATTCCTCCCCATTTTGGCTTTGCCTTCTTGTTCTAGAATTTTAGAGCAATTTTCCTTGAAAATTTCTTATAATATTGTAGCGAGATTTTTTAAAATCTCAAATTGTAGGTAATCTGACTATTCTTACTTTTCCTTGATCTATTCTCCTTTTTTCTTTTCTTTTTATACTTTTATGGTGTCTTAGAATTTCATTAAACTTCCCTTGTCCAATTCTCATTTTCAAGGAATTATTTTCTTGGTTTTTTTTTAATTTTCTATTTTCATTTGATTGATATCATTTTCTTAATTTTATTCATTTTCTTGGATTGTTCTTATTTATTTTTCTCAGTTTCTACTATTAGATTTTTAAAGTCCTTCTTAAGTTCTTCTAAGTACTCTTTGTGTTGGGACCATTACACATCTTACTCATGGAGTGACTTTTATAGCTCCATTATCTTTTTTGAATGTAAACCCAGATCTTCTCTATCTGTCTATGCTTAGCTTCTTTCTCCTTTGCTTATTCAATTTCATTTTGTTACTTTGTTTTATTGTGTTTTTAGCAGCTATAAGTGTAATCAAATTGTTGTCCCAAAGTATGCAGAAAGATTTTCCAATCCCAAGATCCTTCATAACTGTTATTTTCTAAAGTCTGTCTCCAGACCCGATCCTATGCTTTGCTCTCTACTCTTAAGTTATGTTTAAGACATTGTTCTGTCTCTCCAATGGCTGCAATCTATAGCTGTGCTCTCAGCCTCTGAACTATAACCAGTGACTTTGTTCTCCTGCAAGTACTCACAGCCAACAGAATCCCTTCCCATTGCTATTGCCCTCAGCAGGTATGTGCGAGCTACTTCTCCCCACAGCCAAACCTCCACTTCTGAAGATCAGGTTTTTCCTGGGGTCTTCTCAGATTGTCTTAGAAGATTTGCTTTATCTGGTGTTTATTTTTGCTGCTCTGAGATAATGGTCTTGCTTTTTTGGTAGAAGAAATTGGGAAACCTTCAAGTTTTCTTACTCTGTCATCTTCCCAGATTCCTTTCAAGACAATATTTTTAGCACTAACTTGATTTTATCACCTTTTTATTGAAAAGTAGATTCATGTACTGTTATCTTTCCACATTGAGATGGTTAGGGGCACTGCAGTTCTGCCATCTGGAAAATTTGCATAGAATTTTTTGGCCTTCCCTTCACAAGAGAAGCAATCTGCATTTCCTTTCTTTTTCTTTTATGGGATGTTTATAGTACTTTTAAAATTTTGCATTACGTATTTGGTCATGGGCTAAATTATACAATACTACATATATATTTTATATATTTGTGAGTTTCTACACTTTTTATATGTTGTTTGCTGGCCTTAAAATGCTGTCTGCAGCTTCCATAACATTCCCCTTAAATTTTCCATTTAATTTCTTATGCAAACTCACAATATATCAAATCTGTGGTAGGGAAAACCACAGGGATAAATGTAATATTAAATCATATTTCATGCCAAATGAAGGCAGAAGTAACTTGTAATTTGTTATATACTTAAAGCTGGAAGCATCAGTTTGGGTAAATCTTTCCAGGCCTTTCTAAATTTTTATAGAACAATGATATTCCATCATTTCACATACCATAACTTATTCAGCCATTCCCCAATGAATGGACATCTGCTTGTTTCCCAATTCTTTGCCACCACAAAAAAGAGTTGCTACAAGTGTTTTTGCACATATGTGTTCTTTTCCCTCCTTTATGGTTTTCTTGGGACACAGACCCAGTAATGGCACTGCTGGATCAAAGGGTACACACAATTTTATAGCCCTTTGGGTATCGTTCCAAATTGTTCTCCAGGGGCAGTTGTATAGAACAGTAGATAAAGAACAGTACCTGGAGTCAGAAGGACCTGAGTTGAAATCCAGCCTCAGCCGTTTAAGATTGCTCTCCAGAATGGTTGATTCTGGGCAAGTCAGAGGAGTTTTAATATGCATTTCTCTAAACAATAGTGATTTAGAGCATTTTTTTCATATGACTGTAGTTGGTTTTAATTTCATCATCTGAATATTATTTGTTCTTATCCTATTGCCATTTATCAGTTGGGGAATAATTTGTTTTCTTATAAATATGACACAATTCTTTACAGATAGATAGATAGATAGATAGATAGATAGATAGATAGATAGATAGATAGACAGATAGACAGAAAGAAAGATAGGCAGACAGACAGATAGATAGATAGATAGATAAATATAGATATAGATAGATAGATAGATAGATAGATAGATAGATAGATATAGATATAGATATAGATAGATAGATAGATAGATATAGATAGATAGATATAGATATAGATAGATAGACAGACAGATAGATAGATAGATAAATATAGATATAGATAGATAGATAGATATAGATAGATAGATAGATAGATAGATAGATAGATAGATAGATAGATATAGATAGATAGATATAGATAGATAGATAGATAGATAGATAGATAGATAGATAGATAGATAGATAGATACGGATATAGATAGATAGATAGATAGATAGATAGATACGGATATAGATAGATAGATAGATAGATAGATAGATAGATAGATAGATAGATAGATATAGATAGATAGATAGATATAGATAGATAGATAGATAGATAGATAGATACGGATATAGATAGATAGATAGATAGATAGATAGATAGATAGATAGATAGATACGGATATAGATAGATAGATAGATAGATAGATAGATAGATAGATAGATAGATAGATACGGATATAGATAGATAGGTAGATAGATAGATAGATAGATACGGATATAGATAGATAGGTAGATAGATAGATAGATAGATATAGATATAGATAGATAGATAGACTTTAACAGAAAAACTAGTTGTAATCCCCCCCCCCTAATTTTGTACTTCCCTTTTAATTTTGTGTTGGTTTTGTTTGTGCAAAAGCCTTTTGTTTTCTAGTTCTTCTTTGATCATAAATTCCTCCCTTCTCCAAAGATCTGATAGGGAAACTGTCCCTTGCTCTCCTAATTTGCTTATGGTATCACCCTTTATGCTCAAATTATGTACCTATTTTGATCTTGCTTTGGTATGGGGTATGAAATGTAGGTATATACCAGATTGCTGGCATTATTTTCCAGCTTTCCTAGCAATTTTTGTGGAATAGTGAGTTCTTATCCCTCCTCTATGTATTCAGTCTGCCAATCAATGGAATATTCCTACTTCATGGTATATTCGTTTTCTCTTGTTAAATTATGAGTTCTACTGGGGAATTTGTCCTTTACATTATGGTTCATTGTTTAAAAATCTCTCTCCTTGCTAATTATATGCTTTCCTGATACTGTTTTACCTTTACCATTTTTGGTATTACCTATTAATTTTGTCCCTAACCTTTTCTCATGAATAAGTATACAGGAGAAAGCCTGTGTGAGTCTTTATATGTGAATTGCTATCAAACCTTATCATTTGTTGACCCAACATCAATATTATCATTTTCTCTCACGAATATCATCAAGAGGACATCTCTTCTAAACTCTTAAAGTAACAAATACAACACATAAAATGAAATCTCATATTGGGAATATCCTATATACTTGTATTGAACTGTGAATGATAAGTCATTTCACATTTAAGAGCACTGAATCATCACAAAGTAGTTAAGTGATTTACCTTTAGGTACACAGGAAATGTCATAACTAAGTGAATATTTGGGTCTTCTGGATTCATTCAATTCTAGTCTAATTTCCTACAATGTCTCCATTCATAGAGAATGTGAATCCATTCATAGAGATTTAGAATTTAGAATTAAATTTAAATTTAGAATTAAAATTAATTGACCAAAAATAAAATAACTTTTTCCAAATAGAATAACATCAATGAATGGCATTCCAATTCTCAATCAAGGACTTTAACTCTAGCTTTTACCTACTGACTTCTACTTTATTTCAGGTTTAAGCAAGCCAAAGTTTTCTCATATTTCTTTTCAGTTCACCCAAGACCTGATGGAGCCAGTTTTATAGCTGCTTAGTTTGGACATATCTATTGTCTTTGGGGAAGCTTACATTACCCACACATCAGCTTTAGCCTCTTCTGACATTATTTGCCGTAGGCAATAGTGCAGAGGTGATTTCTTTAGAGATTTAAGAGATGAGCTAAAGCTGCTGAACATAAAAGTGTAACAAAAGTAGAAAGGGAAAAGAGGGACTATTTTTGTCTTGAGAAAGATCCCTGTGAAATTTGTATTAATAATGCACAATGGCAATGTTGGATAATCACAGAGAAAGTACTCTTCTCAAGCAAAGTTGGGATCTTTGACCACCTTAAGTTAAGATCTTTATCCAGGGAGAAATCCTTGTGAAAATAATGCATGGTTTTGGTGGACTTTACTATAGAAAGGTTGGCCAATTAGTTAAAATGCCAATAATTAAAAATACAGGTCTCTACTCTGTAGGCAAAAAAAAAAAAAATTCCTTATATTTTAGGATATATGACCTTTCTTAGACAATCAAAACATCTCACAAGCTGGGGAGAATCTATTGGTTTCCCTCAATCAGGGTCATTTCAAAGAAACATATTGACAGAAATTCAACAAGCATTTATTAAGCACACACTACAAGGTATTCCCTGTACAAAGCTTTGGAAGTACAAAGAAAGGCAAAATCATGGTATCTGCCCCAAGCTCTAATACCCAGTTTCATAAACTGTGGTATAAGAACCCACCCATATGGGATCTCATAATTGGATGTGGAATTAGTGAATTTATGATTTATTATCAGTAAATGTTAGGTTTGTATGCCTCTGCTATATACCTATAGACCTGGAATCACATAAAAATTCTCTGGTAAAAAGGGTTTCAGGTGGAAAAAGTTTAAAAAGCCCTACTGTAATGGAAGAAACAGCATATAAACAATTATGTAATCAATACGAAATATATACAGTGCAGATGGGAAGCAGCCTCCTAGAGAAGGCACTGGCAGTAAAGATGGTGCAGCATGAAAGGTTTCTTATAGAAACTTGGATTTGATGAGTCTTATAGAAAGTCAAAGAAATCACACGGGTAAGAAGGGAGCATATGCCAATCAGTTTAAAAAAGCCAATGAAAAGGAGCAGGCATTTAATGGAATATAATGAATCAGTAATATCAAGAAGTACAGTGTTGTTGAATCACCAAGTAAAGAGTGAAATAAAACACAAAAAAACACTGTAAAGGCAGGAAGGAATTAGACTGTAAATGACTTTGTGTCAAATAGAGAATTTTCATATTTTTTGCCCTAGCTAATAAGGAGTTGGTGAAATTTATTAGGGAAGGGGCATCTGGGGGTAGAGCCAAGATGGCAAAGTTAAGCAAGGAAGCTGCCTGAGCTTTCTCAGTTTTCCTCTAAAACCAGATGAAATCAAACCTCTAAATAGAGCTTTACAGAATAAAATCACTGTCCAGCTTGGAGTAAATTAGAAGGACTTCAAGAAAGGTCAGTCTCACTGGGGTAAAAGAAATGTTTAGCTCAGCTCAGTGTTTGGGAAAGCCAGTGAGAGGATCTTAAGGACAGCAGATAGGCAACTGAGACCCTCAGTCTTGGCTCAGTAGCAGAGTAAATCAGTGAGATATGTAAGGGAGGACATGTTGAAGGTGAGGTGGGTTAGAAACAAAATATTACTAAGGAGGGACAGGGTAAAAAGAAAGAACAAAAGTATATACAGGGGAGAAAATAGGATGGAAGAAAATCCATAGCTGGTAATCATAACTGTGAATGAGAATGGAATGAATTCTCCCACAAAATGGAAGTAGATAGCAAAGTGGATTAAAAAAAAAAACAGAATCAATATGCTATTTAAAAGAAACACATTTGAAACAGATAAATACATACAGAGTAAGGGTAAAAAGCTGAAGCCAAATTTATTATATTTCAGCCAAAGCAAATAACAAAAACAAAAAAGGGACAGCAATTCTGATTGCAGAAAAAGCAAAAGATAAATATATATATATATATATATATATATAATTAAAAGAGATAAAAAAGAAAACTACATCTTATTAAAAGGTAACATAAACAATGAAGTGGTATTGATACTAAATGCACATGCCCTAAGTAGTAGAGCATTCTTAGAGATCTTAGAGAAAAGTTAAGCCAGTCAGAAGAAGAAATAGGCAGCAAGAGTATACTAGTGAGAAACCTCAACCTCCCTCTACTAAAACTAGATGAATCTAATCACAAAATAAACAAGAAAGAAACTAGGGAGGCTAATTGACTCTTGGAAAACTTACAATCTTAGAGAACTTAAATATGATATATCCCTGGAAAAAAATTGAATAGGAATAGAATGGAATATATCTTTTTCTCAGTAGTACTTGGCACCTATACAAAAACTGGCCATGTATTAAGGTATAATAGCCTCACGATCAAATGCAGAAAAGCAGGAAATAGTAAGTGCTTCCTTTTCAGATCACAATGCAATATAAATTACATTCAATAAAGGGCCAAAGAAAGACTAAAAACCAAGCAGAAATTAAATTATCTGATTCTAAAGAATGAATGGATCAAACAAGAAATCATAGAAACAATCAAAATTTCATCCAAGAGAATGACAATAATGGGATAATATTCCAAAACCAATGGGATGCAGCCAAAGCAGTTCTTCAGGGAAATTTTATATCTTTAAGTAGTTATATGAATAAAATAGATAAAGAGAAGACAAATCTGACAATCTAATTGAAATGAATGAAGATTTACAAAAATGTTAATTCCCCATATTAACAAAAGAGAAAATAAATTACTTAAATAGTCCCATTTTTGAAAAAAAAATTTAGCAAGCCATCAATAAATTCCTTAATAAAAAAATCTCTAGGGTCAGATGAATTCACAAGTACCACACATTTAAAAAAAACTACTATATAAACTATTTAGAAAAATAAGTAAAAGAGTCCTGCCATATTCCTTCTATGATACAAATCAGGTGCTGATATCTAAACCAGGAAAAATCAGAAAGAAAATTATAGGTCAATCTCCCTAATGAATAGGGATGAAAAAAATTTAAATAAAATACAAGCTAAGAGATTAAAACTCCTTATCAGCAAGATAATATACTATCAGCAAGTGGGATTTATACTAGAATGTAGGGCTGATTCAGTTTCTAGAAAACCATTGCCATAATTGACCATATCAATAAGAAAATTAACAGAAATCACTGATAATCTCAATTGATACGGAAAAAGCTTTTTGACAAAAAAAAAATCTTGACAAAAAAAATAGCACCTATTCCTATTATCAACACTAGAGTACATAGGAATAAATTGAATTTTCTTTAAAATAATAAGCAGCATCTATATAGAACCATCAGTGAAATTTATTGGGGGTTTGACATGTTAAGAGTATCCAGTTAAAGAAAATAATTTTGGCAGCTGAGTGGAAAATGGATTGGCGTAAATGGAGGATGAGGTGAGGAGGCAAATTAGAAATCTAACAAGTGAAAGGTAATAATATTCATCACAGTGGTAGCAAGTTGAGTGAAAAGAAGAACCTACACTAGTACAGTTGTGAAGATAGAAAAAACCGGGACCATACATCATGGTAGATGGATAGCTGACACCAGACTCCAAAAGGCCTGCTTTCCGCCTGCTCCTAACATATAATGCTATGACCCTGGGGAATTATTCACTTTATCTCTACTGATCCTGTCAAATCTGAACCTGTGAGTTTCAGAAAAGATGTCAACTTCTGTTAGTATAGGAAACCCCTCATCTAAAAATTATCTATAGCAAAAACAACCCCATAAATCCAGTGGCCCTTTCTTTGCCAAAAACTGTATCACAAATGCTTTGGAAGAGTTTTCCATTAGCTCACACAACTAGAAAGTACCTGATGTTGAATGTGAACTCAGGTTTTCCTGACAACAAAGCCAAAATTCTATTTACTCACCCACTGGCTACCTTTAGGGACCTTCAGTATCATGATCCTTCAGAGGTAACTGAATCCAACTCTCTAATTTGACAGTTATATAAATAAAGCTATTAAAATTATAGTTTGGGGTAAATTAGTTCACAGTTAATGAATGGCATACAATAGTAGTAGTAATAATAACACCAAAGGGGAATACTATTCTTTCTTTCTTTTTTTTAAGAAGCAATAGGAGTTAAGTGACTTACCCAGCACCACATAGCTAGTAGTAAGTGTTAAGTGCCTGAAGACCAAATTTACACTTATATCCTTCTGATTCCAGGGCTGGTATCCACTGCACCACCTAGATCCTCTGAGTGATGCTATTCTTTACAAGTAAAGAAAATTGAGATACAAAAAAGAAACTGGCTTGCCCATGATCACCTAGTTTCTGCACTGCACTGGAGTTTCAGTGTAGCGTTCTGACTCATTTGCTAGGATTCTCACCATGTTTTCATGATTATTTCAGGGACCAGGATAAATACAAACACATAAACAGTAAGTGATTGAATACTTGAAATAAATATAACATAGTCATTAAGCAGAACATTTTAAGATTTTTAAAAAGCACAGCAGATTGATGTATAAAAATGCTTGGAGCCACAAATAGCCATCAGAATATATCTCTTTTCCATTTCTACTACCAAATCCATATGCTTCATTACTAATAATCCCCTTTGCTGAATCCAATCATAGATCTGTTCCCTGCCAAATTATCACACTTCAAATGGATGCTCTGGTATATTCCTGGAATACTTTTCAAGCCATCATCCATTTCCCATTAGCTACTAAATCAAGGTCTAATGCTTAGACATTCATCCTAATCTTGCTTATTTGTTCCATTCCTGTGGACTTTCTATTTCATTATACATTTAAGGATTCATCTCTCTCTGCAGCATTCATGTCATGTGCTCCCAGAGTGTGTAGAGAGGCAGGGATGTGTCTCAGGAAGAAGCAAAAGGAAGAAAAGGTATTTTAATTTGTGTTCCAGTTAAATGTGAACTACCAAGCAACCTTTTGTGCTCTCTCAGACTCCTATTCATCTTCAGCACATGAACAATAGAAAAATAGGAACTAAATTTGTCTTCCAAGGAAACCATTTTTCCCCATTTTGTTGTTGTTTGAGTGGAGTAATGAATTAAGAACTCCATTTTTACACAGTATTATTTTCAGTTATTTAATTCTACATTAAAAATATTTCACTTTCTGTAATACTTTAGTGCTATTTTTAAATAGCTACAATAAAAATTCAAGTAAAATGGGAGAAAAAAATCAAAGAGGGCAAATTAGACAAAAGTCATGGTTTCTTGGGAGAAGGCTAATTTCTAGATTGTTCATCAGAGTGAAATATTTATTGTTAGGCTTTCTCCAGGTTGGAGGATTGTAGAGGAAAGACAACTAACTATCCCAGTACAAAAGCACAATGACAGCTATGATAAATGAACCAAGAGCAGCAGCAAATGGGAGAAAAACTAAATAAATTCATACTCGGTGCCTTCTGGCCATAGAAAAAGTTGTGAACTTGATCCAACTATTGCTAGGGTCATTGAAAATAGGCAACAATGTGCTTCAAATTAAAACATTTTTCTATTGACTATTTGCAAGGAAAAGCTAAATTTACAATTGTTATATTTGTGTTTTCAAGAGATGGTGCTCCATTATTGAGACAGAAATTTATGGGGTTAAGAAAGAAAAAAAGCTGAGGTAAGAAAATGTCAGGCTGCTAGAGAGGATTTCACAAATCTCCAAGGTGATTAAAAAAGACTGGGATAGTTGAAAAGACAGGACAAAATTAAGAGAAAAAAGAGCAAAGGGTCAATAGAATCAAAGTACTTCATATATATATATATATATATATATATATATATATATATATATATATATATATATATATTTTTTTTTTTTTTTTTAAATGGCAAACTACCGCTGAAGGAAAGTTGATGTTTTGGTAGCAGAGGAACAGTAGTCTGCCAATACTGGACACAGGGAATTGTGATTTAAGCTCATTAATAGAGATAGTGCAGTCTGGAAGAAAGGTATATGGGAAGTTTAAAGTAAATAGAAAATACTCCAGAATCCCTAGAATTGTCTTCTTCTTGAATAATCCCCAGAGTCTGCAGCCCTAATTATCTATAAAATTAACAAAATGAACAAATAACGCCTCTTATTCAGAATGTCTTAAGTTTGCTGAGCATCCCACTCAGATGACCCATCTTTTACATATCCATATGTATGTATGTATATGTATATATTCATATACATGTATACAGGGCAATGCAGAGAGACTTGATGAGTGTAAGAGATTACCAATGAAAACTTGGTACAAAAAAGAACATAAAAATATTCAAGGAAAAATGGTAGACTGGATATATCATGAGACAAAAAGTACAAATAAGCAGCTTCAGTGCCTTGCTAATATCCAAAATTAAGTGAACATTTCTATTATTTTAGATAATGGAGGATTTTTTGAAGACAAAAATGAAAACTGTACAACATCAGAAAATATGAGCAAGTATCAGTTCTAAAGAAATCTTATATCCTTTGAAGTATTATTTAGTAGACACTGAAAATAACTGATAATTGATTAATGGATGATAGTGAATTGTTTCAGGTGCTTCCCTTGCCCCTAAGCAAAGTTGTCTCTTTAAAGTTTTGTTTAAATATCAAACAATAAGACACTTGTTTATTTAAATGGGAAATGGGTCAGAGTTACTAATTCAAGAAGGAAATCTTTAGATAGCAGCATCTATGTAAATATAGGAAAAAACTAGGACAGAAGCTGTGCATTTTAAATATTGGTATTTTGAACATCAAATAACACCTTACACACAGTAGGTACTTAAGAAAAGTTGGATGAATGTCCTTCAAATGCCTTACTTCTTCCAAATGTAATCCATTTTACATCTTCTCCACAGTGTATGGATGTTATCTGAGCCTTCTTTGGTCCATGCTCTTCACCTCCAGAAGATGGCATTTCTTAAACAACAGCTTCTGTTTCTTTCCTAATGCATCATATAATATTGACCTAGACCTCCATACTATGAGACTCTCTTATGGATACAAAATCACCTTATAATGAGGTCTCTTGGGAATTTCAATACATAAATTTATTTTTGGGTAAAGTTGAAACCAGGCCAATCTCATTACTAGTTTCTACTTAGGAAAGAATCATGTTAGAGAATAAAATCCCCATATCTCTCAATAATATAACTTTTCCTTTTTAAAATTATAGTTACTTTCTTGTTTGGATTTTACACTTATCTGTCACCTAGACTGCTTCAAGGTCATCGTTAAGCTTCTACTTCTGCAAACTTTCTCCCCTTTAAAATTCTTAACATGTGAAAAAAAATCATGTCTTGGACTTTTCAGAATTATTACAACCTTTTCAAAACATTAATTTCTGTATTCAAAATGAGGCCTTCAAAATTCCCCATGAACTGACTCATTCTCACCTCCCCCCACAAAAACATGAAGAAATGTGTTTTAATTCCTCTCCTAAACATGCCTTCAAATTTAAAAGGACCAATTTATTAACATCTCTCTTGTTTATCTCCATGTTTTTTTTCTATTGTTTCTCATACATGAAAGGAACTAAAAGTCAATTTCTCATTTTTTGAAGTCAAGATACTAGTTAGATTTAAAGTTTCTTTTCCTTTAAATTTATTTATTTTAAATACACATTGCTTTATGACGTGTTGGGAATGAAAATTCAGAGCAAAAGGGAAAAACCCATGAGAGAGAAAAAAAAACAGAAAAAAAAAAAGAAGTGAACATATCATATGTTGATTCACATGCAATCTCCATGGTTCTTTTTCTGGATGCAGATGGCATTTATGTGTCATAGAAGGAATTTGGCAGGATTTCTTCCTCATCTATTTTCCCAAATAGTTTACATAGTATGGGAATTAATTGTTCTATAATTGTTTGGTAGAAATCTATCTGGCCCTGGAAAGTTTTTTTAACAAGTTCATTAATGGCTTGTTTAATTTATTTTTCTAAACTGGGACTATTTAATTTATTTCCTCTTCTGTCAATATAGGCAATTTATATTTTTTTGTAAATATTCAACCATTTTGGTTAAATTGTTGGATGTGTTGCCATACAGTTGGGTAGAAAAGCCCCTAATTATAACTGTAATTCCTTTTTCATTGGTAGTATTTCACCCTTTTTCATTTTTGAAACTAGTGATTTGTTTTTTTTTTCTTTTCTTTTTCTAATCAAATTAAGCAAAAGTTTATATTTTTTTCATAAAATCAACTCTTAGTTTATTAATTCAATAGTTTTCTCAATTTCAATTTTTTAAAATCTCTAAATTTTACAAATTTTCTAATTTGATATTTGATTGGGGGTTTTAAAATTTGCTCTTTTTCTATTTTTTAGTTGCATTCCCAATTAATTGATCTGCTCTTTGTTCATTTTATTCATGTAGCTATTTAGAGATATAAAATTCCCCCTTTGATTGCATCCCATATGTTTTGGTATGTTGTCTTTTTATTATCATTCTCTTGGATGAAATTATGGATTGTTTCTAAGATTTGTTGTTTGACCCACTCAGTTTTTAGAATTAGATTATTTAACTTCAAATTAGTTTGTAGTCTCTTTCCCTGGTCCTTTTTTGAATATAATTTTTATTGCATTGTAGTCTGAAAAGGAATCATTACTATTTCTGACTTCTGCATTTGATTGTCATGTTTTAATGCCCTAATATATGGACAATTTTTATGTAGGTGCCATGTACCGCTAAGAAAAAGATGTATTCCTTTCTGTCCCTATTCAATTTTCTCCAGAGGCTATCAAATCTAGGTTTCTAGGATTCTATTAACTTCCCTAGTTTCTTTCTTGTTTATTTTGTGTTTAGATCTGTCTGATTCTGAGAGAGGAAAGTTGAAGTCTCCCACTAGAATACTTTTGCTGTCTATTTCTTCCTATAACTGGCTTAAAATCTTCACTAGGAATTTGCCTGCTCTACCACTTGTGCATTTACAAATTAATACCATTATTATTTAATTTTTCAAAATGTACTTTCCTTCTTTTTAATTAAATCTATTTTTACTTTTCCTTTATCTCAGAACAGAATTGCTACCCCTGCTTTCTTTAACTTTAGCTGAGGCATAACAAATTCTGTTCCAGAGTTTTACTTTTACTCTGTATGTGTTTCTTTGTCATATGAGTTTCTTCTAAACAACATATTGTAGGATTCTGGTTTTTAATCCTTTGTGCTATTCACTTCCATTTTGTGGAAAAGTTAATCCCATTCACATTCACAATTATTATTACCATCTTTCCATTTCCCTCCATCCTATTTTCTCCCCTGTATATATTTTTGTTCTCTCTTTCTGCCCTTTCCTTCATAGTTTCTCCTGTCACCCACCCCACCAACTACCTTGTCTCCTGTCACCCACCCCTTCTCTTAGTAGTGTTTTTTATCCTATCCCACTCACTACCTCATGTTCTATCACCCCTTCCCCCTTTCTCTTATTTTTCCCTAGTGTTTCTGCCCTCTCTTCTATCCTGCCTCTCCCCTTTCTTTCTTCTTTCTCCTTCTACTTATTTTTAGGGTTAGATAAATTTCTATACCCAACTGAATGATTAAGTTATTCACTTTTAGAAGGAAAACTAATGAGATCAACCTTAAACAGTGCTCATTCCCCTCCATTCTTTCCCTCCATTGTAATAGGTCTTTTGCATCTCTTCATGTGAACTACTTTTACCGTTATACCTCTCCCTTTCCTCTTTTCCCGGTACAAATCTTTTTTTTCACCCTGAATGTCTTTTTCTCTGATATCGTCACATCAGACTCCATTGACAACCACACCCTCAGTCCATGTGATATGGATTAACCCAGTAACAGATACAGCTCTCCAGACCCTCGTTACCTTTCTATGCTTCACTTGAGCCCTGTGTTTGTAAATTCAATTTTATGTTTAGTTCTGTTTTTTTTTTCCAGAGAATTGATTGAAACAATCCTTCTTCATTGAAGATCCATTGCCTCTTCTCAAAAATGATGTTAAGTCTTAGTTAGTTAACAAGACTTAACATCATTTTTGAGGGAAGGCAATGGGCTCTCTTGAAGAATGCTATCCATGCTCTTATTTTGGTCATGGCATTCAGGTAGGCCAAACATTTTTGAATTGTCTCTTCTGGATCTATTTTCCAAGTAAGCTGTTTTTTCAAATGAGGTGTTTCACATTTTCTTCCATTTTTTTTCATTCTTTTTAGTTTGCTTAACTGATTCTTCATGTTTCAGTGTCATTAGCTTCCATTTGCTTCATTCTAGTTTTTAATGTGCAATTTTCTTCACTTAGTTTCTATATCTCTTTTTTTCATTTGGTTAATTCTACTTGAAGATGGTCTTATGTTCAGTGGATTTTTTTTTGCATGTGGCCACTCGTGTTTTTAAGGAGTTGTTTTCTTCCATTTTTTCCCCTTCCTTTTCCAAGCTGTTGACTCTGACATTCACACCTCTCATTTCCTTTCTTATTTTTTCCTCTATCGCTCTTATTTGCCTTTAAAACTCTTTTATGAGTACTTCAAAGAAGCCTCTTTGGGCTTGAGACCAATTTATATCACTCTTTTGATATTTCTTCTGGATATTTTGTCCTTATTTAAGCTGATGTTTTGTTCTTTCCTGTCATTGTAGTAGCTTTCTATGATAAAGGATCTTTTCTGGTTTTTGCTTATTTCTTTCCTTTTCTTTTGGTGTTTCCTTATTTTTTACTTTTAAGGTGAAATTCTGCTCCTGGTGTAAATGGAGCTCTGAACCTTGACTTTGAGCATACTTAGCAAACAGCCTGGTTTCCCAGAGTTTGCTTTCTGAGCTGGGACTGAAGGCACCCCTGCTGTGCTAACTTTACCCAGCCAGGACTGGGGGTCTTAGCTATTAATTTGCAGTGATTAAACCCTTTCCCAGAATCTATCTGAGATGGGTTCTACACCCTTTCCCCCCAGTGAGACTGACCTTTCTTGAAGTTTTTCTAATCTATTTTGAGTGGTTTCATTCCATCAGAATCTGTTCAGAGGCTTAATTCATGTGTTTTTTGATGGAAACTGGGAGAGCGCAGGCAGCTTCCTGGCATTACTCCATCATCTTGGCTCCACCCACAATCAATTTCTCGAGTCACAAAATCTGATCATCCAATGTTTCATATCTAGATATCAGACAATACTCTCAAAGAAATATTCTAAATCCTCTGAAGCAAGGGGAAGTTCAATCTCAGAGAAATAGGCCTTGGGAAAAAAAAACAGTTATTAAAAAAATTCTTTATAGATGCCTGTGAGCATTGTCAATTTGATGTACTCAAATGAAACGGCTGTTTGGTTTAGGAAGTTCCTAGAAAAATTACAGCTTCTAATGGTTAAATTTCAGGAGGTTCGTTTCTTAGGTCATAGCCAGGAAATGGGTATAAAAAAGAAAGAAAGAAAGAAAGAAAGAAAGAAAGAAAGAAAGAAAGAAAGAAAGAAAGAAAGAGAGAGAGAGAGAGAGAGAGAGAGAGAGAGAGAGAGAGAGAGAGAGAGAGAGAGAGAGAGGGAGGGAGGGAGGGAGGGAGGGAGGGAGGGAGGGAGGGAGGGAGGGAGGAAGGAAGGAAGGAAGGAAGGAAGGAAGGAAGGAAGGAAGGAAGGAAGGAAGGAAGGAAGGAAGGAAGGAAGGAAGGAAGGAAGGAAGGAAGGAAGGGAGGGAGGAAGGGAGGAAGGGAGGAAGGGAGGAAGGGAGGAAGGGAGGAAGGGAGGAAGGGAGGAAGGGAGGAAGGGAGGAAGGGAGGAAGGGAGGAAGGGAAGAAGCAGAATAAGAGGCCTCAATTTCCAAAGTTTAGCTACATTTGCTCCCTTTGAGATTTAGTTCTGTTTGCTGCTCATATTTATCACAGATGCTTTGAATTCCAGAATTTTAGAATTGGGAGGAATCTAACAAGACATCTAACCAACCCACAATCCAAAAGAAATCCCCACCATGAAATGCCAGGCAAATAATCATCCCCTTGATGGTTGAAACTTTATGAAGGGGAACAACACACTATTTCTAGAAGCTGTCCATTCCACTTTCAAACCATGCCAATTATTAAATTATTCTTAGATGGGTGAAAGAAAAGGTGAGGGAAATAATAAAATAAAAATTGTTTATCAAAGAACAAAATAAAACTTAGAAGAAACCAAAGAAAAGATGAACAGTTCTGATTACAATTCGTTCTATTATTATACAAGTTTTATTGGTATGGAAATTTATTATAGCATATTTTGAATCCTCTCATGGTCTTCTTTGCACATGCCAATTTTTTTCTCTCTTTTTTTTCTTTTTCTAGTTTGCTTTTGTTTTGAATAAATAAATACATTAAATATGTAAACCAAGGATCATTTTTTTAAAAAGCTATGCTTTATTTTTCCTTCTTGATATCAAGCCTAAATTTCTTCTTTGCAATTTTTATTCATTATTCCTCCTTTATTCATTTTGCCCTCTGGAAATGGGTAGAAGAAATCTAAGCTTTCTATCACTCACTTATGGATCCTCCACATATCTGACATAGTTCTTTCTCTCTGGCTATGTCTTTGTACATGATGCATCTTTACAAACAAATGTTGCATATAGAAATATAACAGAATATGCATATGACATGTTGCAATGTATATGTATATATATATATATATATGTATGTGTATGTGTGATGTGTTGTATATATTTGCACATGTATATGCGTGCACACACAATACACCTGTTATCTTCCTCTCTCTGCCCTCCAGTCAACTCTCTGTCAGGCTATAAATCTGCAGTTTCTTAAAGTGATTTTTAAATGGAATATGACTGAAGGCTTTTCATCATCCTATTTCCTCTGTGAAAATTCAAGTTCTTGGTGTCCTTCCTAAAACATAAGTGAACATACTACTTCATTTTTAATTTGTATTAATTATGGAGTAGCATCACCTCCTTATATCCTGCATCTATGCCCAGGATCTCATTAGCTTTTCCAATCTCTCTATTGCTGTTAAAGGCACAGTATCCTCTCAGTTATTCAGGTTTATAATCTTAATGTCATCCCTGACTCTCCATTCCCATTCAGCTCACATATTCAATCTCCTGCTATGTCTTGTCCTATCTAACTTCACATTTCTCACATATGTCCTCTTCTCTCCACTCCTATGGACAGTATTCTGGTGCAGACTCTCATATCTCAACCTGAGACTATTATAATAGTCTGGTCGGTCTCTCTGCCTCGATTCTCTCCCCAATCCAAGCTATCATCCACTCAGCTACTATACTAATGTTTCCAATAATATCAAGAGACTCCCCTACTCAGTAAATCTAGGGGTGTGTTATTACCTTTACAATTAAAAATAAAATAATTTGCTTATGATTTGAAGCTCTTTCTATACTTTTTATTAACCCCATTTGTTTTATATTCCAGTTTCATTAGCCTTCTCACAATTTCTTATACAGAAAACTTCATCCCCTCCATTCTGACTCCACTACTTCTCCACCCCATGCCTGAAATGATCTTCCCCATCAATTCTGTCTCCTGCATGTGGGCTTCTTTCAAGACTCACCTCAAACACTACTTTCCAGAAGATCCTTGACAATCCCATCTTACGTGCTAGTACCTTCTCATGGTGATTATCTTCTACTAATATTCTATTTACCTGCCATATACATCTTCTCCCCCATTAGAAGTCAAGCTCCTTAAGGTCTGGTACCATGTTGTTGTTAGTTGATAGAACGATATTCCTGATACTTAGCAGAGCCTGGCATATAGCAAATATTTAATAAGTATTTGTTCACTGACTTACTGATATCACACTGTTGACCCAAACTGAATAGGTGGTCCATTAGCTTTTTTTTTCAATTTTTTTCAAATTGCTATTTAACCAAGTTATTCTTAACTTGTTTTTGAGGAGCCAATTTGTTGATCAGGTTTAAGACATTTATCTCTATTAATTTAAATCTTGCTATATT
This sequence comes from Sminthopsis crassicaudata, assembly GCF_048593235.1. Taxonomy (NCBI): domain Eukaryota; kingdom Metazoa; phylum Chordata; class Mammalia; order Dasyuromorphia; family Dasyuridae; genus Sminthopsis; species Sminthopsis crassicaudata. The sequence continues at coordinate 19,273,585 of NC_133619.1, read as the reverse complement.
CACTTCAATGTTCAATTCTATGAAAAAAATATTTTATTTGATTATGTCATTTGATATCACTTATGTCAATATAATATCATTAATTTCCAATATACAACTTTTATTCAGATTATATCCATCATAATAACTTAGCTTGCTTAACAGATTTATGACACATGCAAATTCTGTAATGGTGTCATCTATAAACTTTTTTTTAAAATGTTTATGGTGTTGTCTATAAACTTAAACTTCAAGTTCAAGATAAACTTACTATATAGCATATGGTCAAGCTACAAGCACAGGAATCTCTTGACCAACATAACTCCTAAATTAAGATCATGGTGTTAATGAATATTGTTTGGGTTCAGCCATTCAATCATGTACAAAATCATAAAACGGATAGATCATCTAACTCATATCTATAGATGTCAGTTCCCCTGAACAAAAAAGTCTTACATTTTAATTCAATAAAATCTCAAAATAATACTAAAAAATAGTGAATTTCATCTTGGGCTACATTAAGAGATATTATGTCAAAGATGAGGGAGATGAGAGGGTTTTCTTTATACTCCCAAGGTAGGACACAATTGCAGTGTTTTGTTCAGTTTGGGGTGCCATCTTTTAGAAAAGAACTTTTTCCTTTGAAAAGTTGGCGAGTATCTAGAAGAGGAAAATTAGGTTAGTAAAGAGTATTGAGATAATATATGAGAGTTAGTTAAAGGAAGCAAGAATGCTTAATCTAAAGAAGAGGAGACTAAGTGATGGATATTGTTTGGCCTCAGAGAGTGGAGAAAAAAACTAGGTGGAACTAGGGGGAATGTTTGAAAGATGAAAAGAAGCAAACTTGGCTCTGATATAATAAAGTGCTTAAGAAATATATTCAAATTTGGAAACTGCTGCCAAAAGAAATAGTGCATTTTCTTCCTGTCATTGGAGATCTCCTAGGACAATCTGAATAACTACTTGTAGGTGGTTTGTTAAGTAGACTCTTTTGCAATCATCAGTTGGTGTTGAGATCCTTCCCACTCTGTGATTCTGGGATTCTTTTCAATATAAATAATTAAGAATATTAAACAGAGAAAATGCAGAAATTGAAACTTGGATGAAAGTTAAAGGAGAGAAAAAAATCAAGAAACTAGGTCTAAAAGTTACCTTAGATTTGTTTTTTGTTTTTCCTTTTCATATGTTGTCTTTGCTCTAGATTTATTTCTTTCTAACCTGCAAAGCATCTACCAATCTTAAAGTCCTATGAACACAAGAAAACTCAAAGACACCAAGAAATCTATACTACAAAGAGCTTTTAATATTTTATAATCCAATCACTAACCACAGCAACAGCTAAGGAACTGTAAAAAAAATCACTGCCCACAGATATACATTAACCTTATATTTGCTAAAACCTTTGATTTTCCCCATCACCAAACCTTTCCATTTTTACCAGTGACAACTACTGAGTCACAAAGCAGACAGGTTTTGATTTGCCTCTTTTCCTCTTTCTGTGACTCAAATGAGAAGTATTCCAAAGATAGAAATCAATAGAGGCAAAGAAGCCAGGAGGGCTGTATGAAGCATCACAGAATAATTTAGTCCTTGACTGCACATTCTTAGCACAATGCTGTTTTTTTTTTTCTGTTCACAGATCATTATCACTTGATCCCAAGCATATATTAACAATTAAGAGCAAATGACACTTCAGTGTTCCCTTTAGTATTCAATATAAATTTGCACTTTAACCACCAACTTTTTAAAGATCCCTTTCCACTATTGACATTTCCCAAGTTCAGATTAGGTTATTGCATTGATCTCTTTCCTTCTAAACTTAGTTGTAGCTTTAATGACTTCATTAATACTTTACTGGCCTGATGATAACTCAGATATATTTTCTTTTTGTTTATTTTCTTTTTAATTATTTTAATAGTATTTTATTTTTCTCCAGTTTCATGTCAAGAAAAATTTTAGTATTCATTTTTACAAGATTCTGAGTTCCAATTCTTTCTCCCTTTCTCCTTCCCCCTCCTCTTTTCTATAAATGGTAGGCATTTTTATATAGTTTACATATTGCTATCTTCTAAAACTTATTTTCATATTAATTACAGTTGTGAAAGAAGAAAAGCTCAAAAGAGGAAAAACACAAAAAAGAATGAAGTAAGTAAAAAATATGCTTCATCTGTCTGCAGAATCTATCAGCTCTTTATTTGATTAGGAATAGCATTTTCCTTCATGATTCTTTTGTTCTGGTTTTGGATTATTCTGTTGCTGAGGAGAAATGAATCATTTATACCTGAAGAGCATACAATGTTGCTGAGACTGTGTACAATGTTTTCCTGGTTCTGTTTATGTCACTCTGTTCAAGTCTTTCAAGTTTTTTTTTTCCCCTGAAATCTGCCTGCTCTTCATTTCTTGTTGTACAATCATATTCCATTACATTCACATGCCATTCCCTGAATGAGACATCCCTCAGTTTCCAGTAAATCATGACCACCAAAGTGCTGTTATATATATATATATATATATATATATATATATATATATATTCACACTTGTAGATCTTTTCCCCCTTTTTTATGATCTCTTTGGGATACAGATCTAGTAGTTAGTATTGCTGGTCAAAGGGCGTGCACAGGTTGGTTACCCTTTGATAACAAGCTTAAAATTGTCCTCCAGAATGGTTGGATAAGTTCACAACTCCACCCTTGGACATCCCTAGCATTAGTGTCCCAATTTTCCCACATTTTTCCCACATTTATCACATTCCTTTTTTGTCTCATTGGCCAGTCTTAGAGGTGTGAGGTGATAACTCAGAGTTATTTTAATTTGCATCAAAGTTGACTCAAAGCATTTCTTCCCATTGGACATATTCTTAAAGCTCACAACATTTTAATCAACAGCTACTTAAGAAAACTTAAAGGAAACTCCAAATCAAGTTATGTTCAGAGCTAAGCACTTATCCCTTGAACAGATGAAGATCTCAGATAAGGAGGAATTATGATGAAACTTAATGAAAAGTCAGCTGTTTCATTCAATCAATCAATTTGCATTTACTAATGGATGACTATGACACCATACTAGGCACTAGAGACAAAAAAGATAACAATGAAAACTGTCCCTGACCTCTAGAAGCTTATATTTAGTAGGAGGAACAAGGAACATGTTGACCCATAGAGAGCAAACAACTTATAAGGAGTATAAGGTGATAGCAGATGTGAAGGAAGCATTAGCAACTGGTGGGATCAGGAAAAGCCCCCTCATTAGGAGGTAATATTTATCCTGTGCTTTGAAAGAAGCTAGGAAGTCAGAAGTAATGTTCTCAAATTTAGAGTGCCATTTGTCCACATTTCTCTTTGCCCGTATGAATCAAGAAAAGGATGTTTCGCAATCAAGAAAAGAACAGTGTCTTCTCTATATGTGTAATGTATTTACATTGAAAAATCTCATTGCAGAAAAAAATGGCCAACTTTTGGAATCCCCACAACAATCAATGAGTTTCCTGCTCAAAAGAAACTGAAGTGGAAGCTAACTGGCACAGTGAATACTGTCCCTGAAGTGAAGAGGATTTGAGTTCAAATTCAGCCTCAGACACTTAAATCTTCCTAGCTAAATGACCCCAGGCAAGTCACTTAACCCTATTTGCCTCGATTTTATCATGTGGAACTGGAAAAGGAAATGGCAAACCATCTTAGTATTTTTGCCAGACAGTGTGGCATAGTGGGTCCTATGGGGTCACAAAGAGTCAGAAGTAACTGAAATAACTGAATAATAAAAAATAGTATGAGTTAGGAGGATTGCTTAAGGCAAGATGGAGAGTTGGGCAACCTTGGACACCTGCCAAAGACCTCCTTTTTTTAATGATCTTCCTTTCTTATACCCTTCCCTCAAATTATATCTTTGCAGGCCCCTATCTAGTGTCATATTCCTACAAGACTTTGCTCTCAGCAAAAATTTAAGTTGGAAGGAAGTGTATGCAAAAGTTGCATTTGCTTCTTAGATGAGGATTCTAGAAGGCTGAGATTTCCTTCCCTTCAACTTAAATAAATAAATGTCTAATGGCAAAATTTTAAATTCCAGTAGAGGAAGAAAGAGAAAGTTGAAAATGACAGCTTTCAGATCATCCCTCGAGATGGTGGTCTACTTTTCCTGCTTATGAAATTGACCCTGCTAGTAAACTATAAGAGAATAATTGATGTATACCTCTAATAAATCTGCTAGCCTTAAACTGAAGGTCACATGCTCTTTCCTTCCTGAATTTCTTTACACATATATGCTTTCTACAGAAATGCTCCATTTCGATGGTTTTAATTTTCAAAGGGAAATTTTTGTCATTGTTGCCAAGCTCTACACGCAAGTGTTTTGTTCTATTCCCCAAATGTGTGTGTGTGTGTGTGTGTGTGTGTGTGTGTGCACATGTATGTGAAGGGCAGGGGGAGACAGGGAGGGAAAAAAGGAGGGAAGAAGGGAGAGAGAAATATTAATTGAAAAAATAGGTAATATCAATTGTTGCTTGTATGAACAAATTGTGGCATATGGATACAATGGATAATTACTGCAGCATAAGGAATGATGAATCTGAGGAATTCAAAATTATGAACCCATACAGAATGAAGTAAGTAGAACCAAGAGAATAATAAACATAATGATTACAACAATGTAAAAGAAAGCTATCTTATAACATAATAGAACTCAGTTTAATTCAATAACAAATTTTGAATCCAGTGGGATTATGGAAAAAATAGAAATTTTCCTCGCAGAAAAGAAGTGGTAACTATGTGTGTAGAATGATGCATAAATAAGCATTTTTGAAAGTTTTATTTGAGATTATCTATATCTTCTCAACTATCCGTACCCATATTAAGAGATACTTGGAAATAAAATTGTTCCATAGAAGAAAAAGATCAATTTAATAATTTTCAGGGGCGGGGGAAAATACAAATTAAGATAGAGCTCAAGGAAGAATTTAGGAAGCCAATTTACATGTTTATTTATCATTTTCCATGGTGAACAATGTGCTAGTTTTGGCACTCGTCTACTCTAAAAATTCAAAATGTGCCAATGGCTACAAAAGCCAACCCAAGAGATAATGAAAAGAAAATTCCGTACCCTGTTCCAGAGTGCTATTTTTTCTTGTTGTTGTTTTTGTTTCTCACAAAGACTTAATGGATTTGCTTCCATGAACTAATCTCTTCTTTGGCATGCAGCTTTTCATGACTTGCAGGTCTGTGTATGAGTCTGGTTTGGGCTGAAGCAAATACATTGTCCCTAACTGAAAATGTCAACAAGAATGTCAAAAAGAACTTTTGTGAAGTCACCAAATGAAGCATTTAAATGTCTATCTATATTTTTTATATTTATATATATTATATCAAAAGATAGATTAAAAGCTGCTATCTTTAGGCAAATTTTGGAAAAAAAATCAGCATCACAATGGAAAGTATAGCAAAGATTTACAAAGTAAATTAAAAGTTAGATTAATGCTGACTACTTTTACAAATTAATTATTTTATTTTTGTTTGTTTTTGCTAAATAGAAACATAGGAGAGAATATAGTCAGGAGAAAATAGTTTGATTGTTTTCTCTGGTACTATGGGACTATGATTGAAATCTTTTATATCCATGATCATACTCATTTGTTAAATGAGTGCCAACCTCATGGAGGTGAGAAGATAAAATAAAATAAAATATATAAAATGCTTCCAAATATTATTGTACTACAAATGTTAGTTAGCATTTTATCTATCTATAACTTCAAAGATCAAATACAACTTCCTCATCCTAGCACTCAAAGCTCTTCCCAATCTTCCATATTAATCTGCTTTGTCATATTCAATTACATTCCATGTTTCTGTCAAATTGACATGGTAACTCTTGCCCAAACTGCATATTTCATCTCATCTTTCGATACCTTTCCATTAACTGTCCCTCATGCCTGGAGTTAACTCACTCTCCATGTTCCTCCTCTAACTTTCTGGCATTTTTAGTCAGAGATCAGTCACTTCCTTACAGAACATCTTTCTTGACCTATCCATAATTCTTAACCATATCTCCCTCCTAAAATTTCTCTCTTCCTTTTTATCTGCCTACATGTTCCATATCAGAATATGAGAATTTTTTGAAGAAAAATAACTTTGCCATTTTATCTCTTATTACACTTCCCCTATCCTAGGCAGTTACTAAATGTTGATTGAGTTTGTTAAATTGAATTGATTGAGGTGGTTTCGTGCTGTCATAATTATATATACTCATTTAAATGAATCAAAAACATGAGATCTCATGAGCATGAAAAAGCTTGATGAGAAGATAGATATATGTGTTAATGGTAGTTTCTATTCCAATGGCACAGTGAGATTTGAATACATTGGGAGGGGTGTGAGGACAGGCTTAAATATTTAATCGTTGGTCCAAATTTGTTGAATTTAATTGTTGTAGCTTTAGTTTGCTTATTATTGTTTGTTGTTTGTGGAATATAGAGAACTTAGATTTCATCTATGCTGTTTCTTATGCTTGAGCAAAGGTTTTCCACAGTTAAAGATCATCAATTTTCTATAATTCATAAAGATATATCAAAATACCCGGGAGCATTAAAAGGCTGACAGTTTCCCACTGCTATATCCAGGATGTATTAGAGATGATACTTAACCTTGAATCAAACTACCTTTGAGGACAGCTTTCCATCCACTATGCAACACTAATTTTCTTTAAAAAAAAAAACATGTTAAATATATATATATATATATGTGTGTGTGTGTGTGTGTGTGTGTGTGTTGAATACAATATATGTATATACATTTATACAATTATCTTTCTGTGTGAAAAAAATCAGATCAAAAAGAAAAAGAAATGAGAAAAAAAAACAAAATGCAAGCAAACAACAACAAAAAAAGCAAAATTGCTATGTTGTGGTCCACACTCAGTTCCCGAGTCCTTTTTTCTGGGTGCAGATGGCTCTCTCCATCACGAGATCATTGGAACTGGTCTGAATCACCTCCTTGTTGAAGAGAGCCACATCCATCAGAATTGATCATCACAATAATCTTGTTGCCATATATAAAGATCTCCTGGTTCTGCTCACTTCCCTCAGCATCAGTTCATGTCAGTCTCTCCAGGCCTTTCTGAAATCATCCTGTTGATCATTTCTTATAGAACAATAATATTTCACAATATTCATATACCTTAACTTATTCAGCCATTCTCCAACTGATGGGCATCCACTCAGTTTCCAGTTTCTTGAAACTACAAAAAGGCTGCCATGTGGATCCCTTTCCCTTCTTTAAGATCTCTTTGGGATATAAGACCAGTAGAAACACTGCTAGGTCAAAGGGTATGCACGGTTTGATAGCTTTTTGAGCATAGTTCCAAACTGCTCTTCAAAACAGCTGGATCCATTCACAGTTCCACCAATAATGTATCAGTGTCTCAGTTTTCCCACACCCCCTCCAACATTTGTCATTATCTTTCCATGTCATTTTAGCCATTCTGAGAGATGGCAACACTGATTTTCAATGGTCCTAGAGGCATCATGGTGTAAGGGACAGAGTGCCATCTTCTAAGTCAGGAAAACCTAGAATTAAGCTCTGCCAGTGACACATCAAGCTTTTGGTGATCCTGGGGAAAGTATTTTGGATTCCCACTACTATAAGAAGTTCTTTACAACTGTAAGTCACAGAGTACATACTGGCATTCATTATTTCTTATACCAATAAAACTGATGGTCCATATTCTGTCCCAATCCCAAATCTGCTAGCCAAGGGCTTGTGTAAATGTTTTTGGAGATCTTTCTAGGGACCTATTCGGTGAACCAGCACTGCAAACTGAATCTGAGCATGGGCAAAGCCACAGAGTCCTACCTCGGTGCTAGTCCCTGCAATTGCCCTTTGACCAGCCATTTACCCCTTATCTGTGGGCTGAGATCTCTGATTACTGCTGTTGATTCAGTGGCTCCCAAACCTATTCTTTGCTGCCTGGGGCTTCCCTTAGACTCTAGTGGGACCAACCTTTCCTGTTTATCTTTCAGGTCCTCCTTGGCATCTGTGGGCTGAGAGATCTGAAGCTTGCTCCTACTGCCACCGATTAAGAGACCCTAATGCCTCATCCTGGTTTTCTGACACCCCAGCTTTGCTAGTATGGCCTTTTCATCCTAATACAACAGACCATGCTGACGACCTTCCAAATTGTCTTTGTCTGGAAAATTGTTCTAATCTGTCTTTTTGTGGGTTCTAAAATTTGTTTAGAATAATTAATTAAAGCATTTTTGGAAGAATTTGCCCCTTCACCTTGGTTTTCCCTCTTCCATTTGTATTATTCTTACTAGTGATACAAGTTAGACATAAATCCATTATATATCAAATATGAAACTCCATTTTAGAGGAACATAATTGATCAAGCCATTCCATTTACCTAAAACATGGCTGCAAAAGGAAAGTGGTAAGAAAAATAAGATATTATGTGTTAAATATTGTGAAAAAAACACAAAACAATCTATAAGGGTCAGTTATTTTAATTTTTATTCTTCTAATGTTTTTCAGTGTGATTTAGGAAAAATGATCTTTGGGCTACTTATTAATCTAGTATTATTCTTTTCTACTGAAAGTTTCTGGATCTTTGCTAGGTGAATAAGATAATAGTTTCTCATAATTAAAAAATTATAAAGATGTTAAGTCATCTTATTTAGACTCATGGAAAACACCATTGGGACAATTCCAGTAATAAAGAAAATAATAGAGATGATGAGGAATACCTGCCAAAAGAAACTTTTGTTTTCTTCTCTTACATACCTATGTTTTGAAAGGTTTTTTTAAAATTCTACATACATTGGATATTATAAGTGTTCTATAGGGTAATATTTTTCAAATGCTGTCCTATTTTTGTAGATCAATATTATATTTTGAAAATTATGGCAATAATTTAGCCTATGATAATGATACAGTTCCAATATAATTTATTCAATTAATTTTCAAGTACATACCAGGGCAAAGGACTGTATTGTATCAACAGCAGCATTATGATCATTGTTGCCATCGTCTGTTGCATCGGATCCAAGTTGGTTTTGTTCCTGAAGCAATTTTATTTACCCAATCATTAGTTCCATTGTTTGTGATATTTTCAGAGTACAATGAGGATCACGTATACACAGTTATGGAGTATAATTGTTTTCAGACTCTCCAAGGCACTTGACCTGGCCTAGGACCGAATACCATATATCCTCACTTTAATGCATTTAAAAATGTAAAGGGTTGGAGACAACTAAGAGCAAAAATTTCCACAAAAGAATGTTCTTCCAACATGCATCCTTTGTGAAAATAGTAATGGTGTTAGACAAAAGCTATTATGTAAGGGAACTGTACAAGCTAGAATAATGCACACAACCCACCTGCTGAGTGACGAATAAAATTAACCTTTGAAAAGTTGGGGTGGGGGAGAGCACTGCTTTTCAAAATCAGAATAGCATATTTATAAATGGTCTCTTCTGACTTGCTATTCAGAGCCTAAAATATTGGCAGTTCAGAGAAAAGAGAAAAAGGATAAGGATGAGTTGATGGAATTTCACTTAGACAATGCTTAAGTTCCCAAATATATCAAGAGAAGAAAAAAAAAAAGTTACCTGGGTTTCTCCCAGAAAAGTTTCTAATATGCTAGTTTTTGTATAGAGTATTCCTGCCTTAGTGTTAAATGAAATTAGTCAGATTCAGAGGTTTATGATAATAGCTGACTTTTCTGTATTATTTTAAAGTCTGCAAACTGCTTTTCCTAATTTCTTCTTTAATCTTCACAATCCAGGGACATAGAGAAAACGAGCATTATTTTCTCCACTTGGAAATGCAGAAACTGGGACTCTGAAGGATTCTCAGAAAAGTATGCCTATAGTCATATAACTCTCATGTGTTAAGAAGATAAACAAGCATGAAAAACGTAAATGCTAGGAGGAAATTGTTTATGAAATAATGGGAAGTGTTTCTACCAGCCAACCAATCAATAAACATTTAAGTGCCCACTATGCCAGGCACTGATTTAAGAGATAAAAATAAAGTCAATGAAACAAACTCTATTCACAAAAGGCTTCCATTCTATTGAAGAATTCTACATGGAAAAGTGGATTCAGAATAAATATGAAGCAAATAATTATAAACATGTGCAAAATATTTAATTATAAGGTCTATTTAGGGAACGGGGAGCTAGCATTTCTGAGGTTTCATTCAAAGACCAGTTTTTGAATTGAAGAGAGGGAAGAGATTTGGAAGGATTGCATTATAGATGGGGAACAAAGTGCAGAGACTTTATAGCTGCTTTCTCCAATTTTTTTCTTTAGTAGGGGAGCTAGGACTTTGGAATTGGGGAGCATGGGAAGGGAGGGAGTAATGAAAACGTGACATCAGAGCAAGGCTTCAGATGGCAGAGGAAGGGACTCTTGGTCAGGAAAAATAAAGGCATGGCTTCTTGCCAGGGACAGCTGTGGATTACATTTACCCTTCTAGTCAGTGGACTGAGAGTGTGATCCAAGGATCCCCCAGTAATCTTAAAGAATACCAGTCTCCACCCTCATAGAGATGAGATCTCAACTACAATCCTTCCAGAATGAATGTCTTAATATAAAAGAAAGACCCTCTTGACTCATACTCATGATACACCATCAAGATTTGGTGGGGGGGGGTATCATGTGTTTATTTATGCTCCTTTGTCTAATTTGAAAAAGACTGAAATGTATATTTCTGTTTGATACTTCTGAGTTTAGGAGGGAAGGGAATTTCCCAGCTTTTCAGTAGAACTTTTATCATCACATTTTATTTTCTAGAGCCTAAATTCTTTCTTATTTGCCTATTTATCAACTCTAATAATGTCTAGGTTCTGTTGAAAGTTAACTTTATTAGACCAAGATCAAAAGTTAACAGAAGGAGGGCTTTGGCTAATAGAGGAAGTCTCAAAGACTTTTTTGACTTGGCAAAATCACAGATCCACACCCCCTTTGATGTGTTCTCATTACTCTGAAACTAGAGAGAAACTAACAAATTAAGAACTAAGAAAAGTTACCCACTCCAAGAGAGAATTTTGGATTGCTCAAAACACCCTCAGTAGGGTGTGTGTGTATGTAGATAGATAGATAGATAGATAGATAGATAGATAGATAGATAGATAGATAGATGGATGGATGGATAGATAGATGGATAGATAGATAGATATAGATAGATAGATAGATAGATAGATAGATAAATAGATAGATAGATAGACAGATAGATAGAGATAGATAGATAGATAGATAGATAGATAGAGATAGATGGATGGATGGATGGATAGATAGATAGATAGATAGATAGACAGACAGATAGATAGAGATAGATAGATAGATAGAGATAGATAGATAGATAGATGGATAGATGGACAGATAGATAGATAGATAGATAGATAGATAGATAGATAGACAGATAGATAGAGATAGATAGATAGATAGATAAAGAGAGATAGATAGACAGATAGATGGATAGATAGATAGACAGATAGACAGATAGATAGATAGATAAAGAGAGAGATAGATAGATAGATAGATAGATAAAGAGAGAGAGATAGATAGATAGACAGACAGACAGACAGACAGACAGACAGATAGATAGATAGATAGATAGATAGATAAAGAGAGAGAGATAGATAGATAGATAGATAGATAAAGAGAGAGATAGATAGATAGATAGATGGATAGATGGATAGATAGATAGATAGATAGATAGATAGATAGATAGATAGATAGACAGATAGATAGAGATAGATAGATAGATAAAGAGAGATAGATAGACAGATAGATGGATAGATAGATAGACAGATAGACAGATAGATAGATAGATAAAGAGAGAGATAGATAGATAGATAAAGAGAGAGAGATAGATAGATAGACAGACAGACAGACAGACAGACAGACAGATAGATAGATAGATAGATAGATAAAGAGAGAGATAGATAGATAGATAGATAGATAAAGAGAGAGATAGATAGATAGATGGATAGATGTATAGATAGATAGATAGATAGATAGATAGATAGATAGACAGACAGATAGATAGAGATAGATAGATAGATAGATAGATAAAGAGAGATAGATAGATAGATGATAGATAGATAGAGATAGATAGATAGATAGATAGATAGATAGATAGATAGATAGATATCACTCAGTAAGTGAGGAACCCAGATCTCTTTTACTAAATCAGCTAGAATGAAGAGCTATGAATTATATTATATATTTTCTCACTTCAAAATCTAGTAAAACTTAACTTTCTCCTTCTCAGGCATAGTATTCCGTTTTCTATCACCTTCTCTTTGACTGGCCAACCCCCAGGTATTTTCTTTCCCTGCACTTCATTAAATTCTTCTTCTTTTAAGATCTAGCTCAAGTATATACTGTTCAAGAAAACATTTTTCTCCCCAGGTGTTTGGTTCACCTTGTATTGAGCTTCATACTTAACATTGAATAAATATATACAGAATAAGTATAGCTATATATAATATATACTATATGAGTCTATATGTATATATACACTGATATATTTTATGTATTGTGCAGATATATATGCATATCCAAGTACATATGTATATGTTTGTATGTATATATAAGAACTCATAAATACCGTCAGTTCCTTGAATTGTTGATATACTTGACGTTAGTTTTCAAATGGCTGTACAGTAACTAATCTAGAAGTGTAGCAAAATGATTCCCTTTTTTCTTTTCCAACAGAGATGTCATAATGAATTGCCAATACATTGTCCATCCTCATTTTGAGTCAATATCACTTCTTTTAGAATAAATCCCTAACTCTGATGCCTTATTTTGTTGTTATCATGTGATGACTTCACTCCTGAAGGTCATAAAAGCAGAGCATAAGTGCTGGTAGGAACAATCAAGGTGGAAAGGCTTCCAGTACAAACCTTATGGCAGCATCTTCCTGAGATCAGCCTAGGTAATTCAAAAAGACTACTCCTCAAAAGATTGACATTTTAGGGAGGAATAAAGGGGAAGGAGGCAGAGAGTAAGCCCTCACTGCACATCTAAAGAAATGTACACTTCAGAATATATATGTATATGCAAACACCCCCATACTCCCACACACATATACACACACCATCATGTGCTTGGAGTGCAGGGATCAGATGGATCTTTAAGTTTAAAGAACGGATGGTTCCCCAGAATTCTATTCTGAATTTTTGTCAAATTTGAAAGTTCAATGGGGAAGTGAGAGATTAAATAAATTGCCTAGGATCACACAATACATTGCTTCTCTCCTCTCTTCTTCTTCTTCTTCTTCTTCTTCTTCTTCTTCTTCTTCTTCTTCTTCTTCTTCTTCTTCTTCTTCTTCTTCTTCTTCTTCTTCTTCTTCTTCTTCTTCTTCTTCTTCTTCTTCTTCTTCTTCTTCTTCTTCTTCTTCTTCTTCTTCTTCTTCTCTCTGTCTCTCTGTCTCTGTCTCTCTCTCCTGTCTCTGTCTCTCTCATATATATACATGTGTGCAGCATACCTGTAGTATTTGCAAACCTGAAATACATTCTATATGTTTGCCTACATATATGTATATGTATACAACATTATATGAACATATAGTTATACATTGAATGAAACATATTTGTGTTATATCTATGAGATATATCATTGATTGTAGAAATTCAAATTATAGTCTTGAAATATAAAAGAAAATATAAATAGGAAAATATATATGTACAAAGGATGGAAAAAGTCTAAAATAACTGCTTTTCATAATTAAGTAAAAATTTTGGTATTTAAGTTCATAATCTATAGCTTCAATGAATGTATCTTGGGGAGCATAGGTATTCTTAAACTACTGTCAATGTTTTCTGGTTTCCTTCCCTACCTTGGGTCTGAAAGCATGGCAGGGAAACCAATTCCCTTCCACTTCCAATCTTTAGGAGAATGTTTTTCATAACATTTTAAACTAAAAAGGTAAAAACTGGGTTTTATTATTATTATTAATTAAATATTGCATATTTATTAGATATCTAACTCTAATGTTCCTGAGAAATACATATTTATGTCAAAAGTAATATTCAAATTTAAAAGTCAAAACAATTTTTCATACAAAGAGAACTGAATCAAATTTATGAATATAAAAACCATTATTTTTTTATAAAGCTTTTAATTTTTCAAAATATGCATACATGGTTTTCAACATTTACCCGTGCAAAGTGTTGTGTTTCAAACTTCTTTCCTTTTTCCCTTTCCCCACCCCTTTACCTAGTTGGCAAGTAATCCAATATATGCTAACATCTGCAATTCTTCTATACATATTTCTACAATAACCATGCTGCACAAGAAAAACCAGGTCAAAAAAGGGAAAAAAATGAGAAAGAAAACAAAATGTAAGCATAAAGCTTAGCATGCATAAAAAAATACTATGTTGTGAACCACACTCAGTCAGGTTTCTAAGTGCAGATGGCTCTCTCCATCACAAGATCATTGGAACTAGCCTGAATCACCTCGTTGTTCCAAAGAGCCACATCTATCAGAATTGATCATCATATAATCTTCTTGTTGCCATGTACAATGATCTCCTGGTCCTCACTCAGCATCAGTTCATGTAAGTCTCTCCAGGCCTCCCTGAAATAATCCTGCTAGTCGTTTCTTACAGAACAATAATACTGCATAAAATTCATAGACCATAATTTATTCAGCCAGTTTCTGATCAATGGACATCAACTCAATTTCCAGTTCCTTGCCATTACAAAAAAGGGGTGCTACAAGCATTTTTACCCACATGGGTTCTTTTCCCTTTTTTATGATGAGCCTTGCCTAAATTGATAAATGATCAAATGAAAGAAAGAGGCAATTTTCAGATGAAGTAATCAAAGCTATGAATAATCATATGAAAAAAATGCTTTAATCACTATTGATATTAAAAAATTCAAATTAACACAACTCTGAGTTAGCACCTCACACCTATCAGATTGGCTAATATGATAAAAAAAAAAAAAAGGAAATGATAAATGTTCGAGAGGATGTGGGAAAATTGAGATACCAATGGACTATTGTGAACTGACTCAACCATTATGGGAAGCAATTTGGAATCATAACACCAAAAAGCTATAAAACTATGCTATCTTTTGACGCAGCAAAGCCACTGCTAAGTCTGTACCCTTGAGTGAAAGCAATATTGCATGATGATGAATTATGGATGGCTTAGTTATTCTCTGCAATACAATAATCCAAGCTAATTCTGAAAGACTTATGATGAAAAAAGCTAACTACCTCCAGAAAAAAAAAAAGGACTGATTCTACATGAATACAAATTGAAGCATGTTTTTTTCAACTTTTAATTTTCTTTATTTTTTGTTTTTTCACATCATCATTAATATAAAAATATATATTTGAATGACTTCTCATGTATAACATATATCACATTGTTTGCTTTTTAAACCAGAGGAAAGGAGAAGGAAGGAAAAAAATGAAATTAAAAATTAAAAAATATTTAGAACTATTTTTGCATTAACTAGGAAAAATAAAATATTAAATGAAACAAATAAAAACAGAATAATTTTAAATTAATAAAATAATATGCATAATATTAGGAAGGAAATCAATTCTATTAAAATACTGAAAAATCTTCAAAGACAGTGGACTAAGAACCCTTGGGCTAGAGAATTATTATTCTGTTTTCAATTTAAAGTTAGCTAATATCTGTTATGTACTATGAACAATTTAAATATACATAGATGTTATCTTGCAAAACTAAAACATTCAGTGAGAGGCATTTAGGGCCATTTCCTAGCCTAGTTTTGTCAAAAAGCCAATAAATTGAATATCACAACACATAATCATCCTATTATATGGAGAATTTTGTGTAAGTTTTTTTTTCTGTATATAAATTTTTTTTAATTTATATTTAAATAGGTAACAAGGAAATATTAGTTCATAGAATCATAGTGTTTGAGCCAGGAGGGGACTTCAATAATCTCTTCAGTATACAGAAAGAGAAACTGAGGATTAGAGTGTTAAAGGGACCTGCCCAAAGTTCATTGAATATTCAATAGATTATAGCATAGATAACAATAACAATAACTAGCATTTCCATAATGCTTTAAGATTTGCAGGATGTCTTACAAGTATTGTGTTATTTGATCATCACAATAACCTAAGTTACAGGTAAGTGATACTATGATCCTCATATCATCTCAAAAGACATAATATCTGCAGAGCGATAAGTAGAAAGCCTAAACATAGCAGCCATTTAATTAATAAGTGACCATTTTCTTCCATCTTTTTTTTCAGTTGAGGAAACCAAGACAAATTTGAATGTCATATAGCTAGTAATTATCTGAGATTGTATTTGAATGCAAATCTGACTAAATTGAGGTCCATTTTTTTTTTACCCAATGAGCACCTTGCTCCCCTTTGGTAGGACTGAGAGATGGGGAAGGAAGTGTTTTCCTCATCACTGAAAGTTCTCATGTGAATTCTGGTTGATCACTTGTTGGACATATTATATGGACGTTTCTTTTTCTCTTCTGGATTAAAGTCAGAGGACACTGAGGCTCCTTCCAGTATTCAAATTCTGGGCTTTTCTAATTCAGGGATGTTACAATCATCCTACTTTCAGTCATAAAAACTTTCCTCCTCTAACTCTGTTATACATTAAACCTTTGCCTTACCTTGCCCCTAACTAGTCATCAGTCTTATGTGCTTTAGGAATTTTCATACCTACCAACTAAGTCACAGATGGGAAGCCATCTACATTGATAAAAGGTCTTGCTCTACAGGGATGCTAAAAATAGTCCAGTTTCTTTGGTAAGTGAGCTATCCTTAAGCTGTACACCATGAGCTTTTACATGATAGGTGATTAATAAAGGTTTAATTGAATGGATGAGAAGATACTTTCATCATTGCTAAACATCAAGAAGGAAGTAGCAGAAAGAGCCCCAACACTGGAGGCAGAAGTCTCACCTGACATTATTTGATTATGTTATCACATTTTCTTCCTCTATAACAAGGAGAAGTTTAGGCAAGTTCAAATCCTAAGTTCCTTGCTGCTTTATTAATTCCTACCTTAGTTCATAGCTTCTTAAACTAAGGTTCATGACCTCATATGGGATCTTGTAACTGAATTGGAGAGTCACAAAATTATGATTTGTTATTAGTAAATATTTGATTTGTATATCTATATACCCAGGGTCACATAAACATTTCTTTGGCAGGAAGAAGTCATAAGTTGAAAAAATTTAAGAAGTCCTGCCTTAGTTTTCTTGTCCTTAAAGTCAAAGAGTTGGATTAGATCACATCTAAGGTCCATTTTGGCTTTAGTTCCTAGGTTATGTTTTTTTTGGAGTTTCCCTCTCTTCTTCTGTACTTCCATCGAGGTAATCTATTGTTCTTCTTCATCAGCAGTGACCTCCTAATCACAACAAGGCATTATTCTTAACACTAAGGTAAATGGACACCAGTTTATGCCATAACATGAAGCACACGATGTTATTATCAATAATAGTCTTTTGAAATTGTCACCTAATTCTTTTTTAAAAATGGTGATACAACACCATGGTTTTGATTCATCTATTCACCAATTCTTTCTTCTCTACTTCTCAGTTCCAGGGGTAAGCCATGAACTACCCCATTCAGTTAAAATGTGTTCGACTAAATTCATTATACCAGAATTAATGTCAAGCATTCAAGCAGGTGCAGGGAAAGGTGAGCCAAAGGCCTGCTTTTACCATCCTGGAAAAGAAAGATTGCCAGATCACAGCACAGCAATAGCAGTGTATTATTTCAGAGTACCAGAGAAGCAAACTTCCCTTTTTTCCCATTATTTCTCTGTATAATCTGAGCACAAAGGGCTAGGAGTTCAACTTCTATCAGTAGAAAAGTAAATTTGAATTTCATGTGTTCTGCTATACAAGATCAGTTTCAAATGAAGCAATGAAACATGTCTGGGAAACCAAGTACCTTCTAAAGCAGGGAGGAGAGGATAGCACTAACTGTTCGTATATTTTCAAGAGCTTTCCTTTGGGCCATCCACCTCTTCTCCTGGGCTCTTTCATTTTGGAATTAACAGACTACAGTCTAAAGGATCCTCCAATACAAGCCTCTCTTTTTACAGATAAAGAAACTGAAACATCTATAGGTGAAGAAGTTTGTTCAAGGTTTTCTAGGTAGCAAATAACAAAGGTGGGACTCTAATCCTGTTCCTCTTACTCTAAATCCATTTCTCTTCCCACAATTTTACTTTGTCTTTCAGACTAGGGAAAAATGGCGATGAGACCATTGTATCTTTGTTGGTCACCAAGTTGTGAACAATATAAGCCAATCAAGATTTTAGCCTAAAGAGTACCAAAAGACATAGGACAGAAATATATAAAATAATGATTTTTAAATACTTTTTATTTTTTTTAAATTTCCTCTATTTCAGGACTGTGGAAGAAATATTGATTCTGGAATTTAAATCAAATCTTTGAGCAGTGGGTTCAAATATGTTTTTATCTGTATTGTATATCTTAGATAAATGTGGGAATTGGAACAGGTGACCTATAACATCTGTTCTTGCTCTGTATTTATATTGACATCAATCTACATTTCCTTTACTAATATAGAAACCAATAAGTAAAAAGAATTAACCAAACTATGAAGTGTCCAGATGGTATGTTTTTCGCCATGTGGCAACTTCCCAGATAAGCTTCACTGTAGCTCCCCCTCAGAAAACAGCCTCCCCCAAATAACTTCATAGTATTCCAGTGCCTCTAACCCAGAGAAATACTGGGGTATTCCTTTGAGGTGATGGTTTAAGGATTTTTTTCCTTCTGCCTTTCATGCTACTTACCACAAGGATCATCATTGTTATTTAGACCTCTTATCATCAAGACATTATTAGGGTGAGAGTCATGACAATAATATTCATTCTGCCTTGAAACATTAATCATTTGAGATCATTCCATTGGAAAAAGTGGTGAAGGCTGTTTACTATGAATGTCTCATTTTTCAAAATTGTCTCCAAACAGAGAAGACTCACAAAGGAGAGATGGATTCCAGTTGAAAGACATTCTCCAAGTTGAATGTATTTACACAAATTTTACTTATTCTGTATAGTTAAAGATGCATAGAGAGACAAATAAATGGGTAGATACATAGATAAGTAAATTGACAAATGTTGCTTGACCAATGTTGAAAAGTGGCTTTTACAAATTGAACCATTCTTGGCCAATACCAGTAAGAAAAAGTTTATATTTTTCTTAAATTTTTGAGACTGCCTTTTAAATAATTAACTTCAGCTATTAAGGTAACTACTTTATATATGAAACATTAAGGACCCCAACAATAAGATGTCCTTTTCCTATTTAGTTTAATTAAAAATTCAGCTTTGAGATGTTTAAGACTACACTTCTCACACTGTGTTTTAAATAACTAATAGATAAACTAATCTAAACTCAACTAAAGTAATATACAAAGCTCTCAGATAGCCAAGAATTTAGCAAATGAGGCTCACTACCCATTTTAATTGGGTATTATTAATATTTCAAAGTATTAAAATGGAACATTCTAAGTAGGTTCTCCTGAAAGGATAATGAAGTTAAGATAATTAAAGTAGATCACTACCTCTTATTACAGTCATTTAACTATTCCCATTATGATGTGGGGTGGAAATCAGAGCTTGGAAAAAATCCTCTCACCTCTAAGTGATTCAAGTGGTATTAAATTGTACTTTGAAAGAAGCACACACATTTAAAATTTTCATATCATTTTCATAATATAGAGTCTCCACAATTATTTTCAATGATGCAAGAGTCCAGTAGATTAGACATTGTTGTTAAAAATTGTTATTCATCCTTAATTCTTAAAAAAATCAATCACTTTAGACATAAGAAGAAGGGCAATGAGAAGAGGAAGCTCCCATGAAGCTCTTAGTCCATTTTGCTGTTGTGGAAATGGAAGCAGCTGTTGTCACCTTTTTGCTGTCTGTTGAAACCCATGGACTTTTTCTATGAAAAGGTATTTTTGATAAATTAAAGAAATTGTAATTTTTAGTGGGAAGTCAATGAAAATAAAGAGATATTTTCCCAAAATTAGATCCAAATTTTCATTCTTTGTCCAAATCCACAGAACTCCTGAAAGCCATCTCTGGATTGGGTGAGGAATGGGATTCATCAATCCCAGGGTAAAAATTCCTTCAAGCTGCTCAGGTTAAGCTGATGAAGCATTATCTTTTTCACTGTATGTGATCTCATATGGCATGTAGATGTCTCTGATGCATTAATCACATCTTAATTTGTGTTAGAGTTACCTATATCTTTTTTTTTATTTAGAATTTTTTTCCACAGTATATATGCATGAGTATTTTTTATAATATTATCCCTTGTATTCATTTTTCCAAATTATCCCCCCCTCCCTCCACTCCCTCCCCCTGATGGCAGGTAATCCCATACATTTTACATGTGTTACAATATAACCTAGATACAATATATGTGTGTAAATACCATTTTCTTGTTGCATGTTAAGT
Organism: Sminthopsis crassicaudata; assembly: GCF_048593235.1. Classification (NCBI taxonomy): domain Eukaryota; kingdom Metazoa; phylum Chordata; class Mammalia; order Dasyuromorphia; family Dasyuridae; genus Sminthopsis; species Sminthopsis crassicaudata. The sequence goes on along the minus strand of NC_133619.1, from coordinate 19,253,147 downwards.
ATTAGATTCCGAAGGGAGTTACCTATATCTTTATCTTATTTATCCTATTAAAGTATAAACATCTTGAAGGTAAGAACTACACATTGTTCATTTGCTCTCAGAGCTTACATTCAATTGGATAAAAACATAGATAATTAAAGAGATGCTGAATAGATGCAATGTGATTTTGAAAGGGAGACCATATAATCTGGAGGAATATGGAAAAATTTCATGTTAAAGTACAAAATGAGTCTTGAAGAAGAATAAGGATTCTAAGAGGTAAAAAGAAAGATTTATCTAGATATTAGGAATGCCAATAGAAAGACACAGAGATGGAAAACAGTAGACTGCATTCAAGGAACACTTCAATGAAGTATAAAGAATCATGAAATCAAGTTAATAAACACTTTAAATGCCTACTAAGTGCCAGAGACTTCTTAGTACTTAGCAAAGAAAATAATAACCCTTGGTCTCCAGGATCTCAGAGTTGAATAAGCAGACAAGAAGAAGACAATAAAATATAAATAAAATAGGTACATGACAAATTAGAGACGATCTCATAGGGAAGTCATTCACAAAAAGGCTAAAAAGAGATCAATTATGAATACCTTTGAATGTCAAAGGGAAGGTTTTATATTTGATTCTAAAAGACAATAGGAAGTCACTGACATTTATGGAGGAGGAAAATGACAGACTAGTAATTTAGAAAAATCACTCTGGAAATTGTATAGAGGATGGAATAAAATCCTTATTGGCAAGGAGGCCAATAAGGGACTATTTCGAATACTGAAGCAAGCGATGACCTAAGATTAGTGACTGTATAAGTCAAAAGAAGGGGATGAATGAGAGAAATGTTATGAAGATAGAAATGAAGAGAAGTAGCAAGTGGAAGCTTGTAATATAGGTAAGAGTAAAGAATCAGGCTGATCCTTCATTTGCAAAGGTAGGTAAAGATGGAAACATTAATGATTGTTTTTGGAGAGTGAAATAAGAATTCTCCTATTTACATGGTACTTTTAGTTTTTCAGCATGGTGTTCTAAAAAAAAGCACTAATGAGTAGTTGGCATTTATGCAATATAAAGCATTTCATATAGGTCATCTTATTTGTACCCTACTATAATCTTGTAAGGCACTTCTATTAATATGCCCATTTTATAGATGAGGAAACAAAGGCTTTGAAAGTCTAATCTACATGCCTAGGGGCCCTCACCAAATGTCTTAGGGGAAATTCAAGGTTTTCTTTATTTAAAATGCAACTAAATTCACACCTAAATATCCTCTTGAGTTTTGACCTTGTAAAAATAATTGAAAAGGATATGAGTGGTCTCTTTAATAGAATCCATGAAGTACAGCTGACAAATAACCTGATTAAGGGACCCTCTCCTCTATAGAAACATGTGAGCAAATCTAGAGATTGAGTATGGATCTAATTATCAAAATCATAATCACAGGATCTGAGACATGGAAGGGAACTCAGTGGTCAGACAGTCTAACCCATAAACAAAAGGAATTCTCCACTCTAACATACCCAACACGTGATCTTTCGGCCACCTTTGGAAGACTTTCAAGACCTCCCACTGTGTGCCACTATGTTCTAGCATTAGAACAAACAGCTGAGCAGATGTGGAAGCCAAAACCCATTTTCAAGCAAAATCAAAACTAATAATTCTACTTCTTTGATGTGTGTGTGATCCAATCTATTCAGGGTACAGTGACAAAATTGAGACTGCCCCTGATATCAAGAAGTCCATATTCTATTACTGGGATACAAGGTATTTATAATAAAGAAAATATTCATACAAAATAAATTCCCAGTGAATTGGAGTTGAGTACTAAATGGGAAAATCAGAAAAGGGGTTTATATAAACAGCATAAAAATTAACATTTTAGTTCTAACTTACTGGTTGTGACCTCAAAGACATCCTATCTACTCACTAACATCATAGAGACATTGATGTAGGATGGAAATTAGACAAAGAGTGAAGGTGTAGTAGTATTCCTTGCCCCTTAATCCTATCACCCTCTGTCCACCATTTGCTTAAAAAAAAGGCCAATTGTTCCATTACCAAGTGCTTGTGATTCTGTTCCCCTCCACTACACTCCTAACATTTCTCTCATTAGGAACATAGAAGAAAAGGTCTTCCAATTAAAGCGTTGGAAGGCATAAATAAGGTACTTTTAAATCTATGGAAACATAGTACCCAAATCATTCTGGTAATATTGCAAAGCTCCTGAGTGCCACTGCAATAAAAGGGAGGGGAAAGGACAGACTTTTCCTCCCTAAAGCATCTTCTCCTTGTGCTCCAGCTCCCACTAATTAAAGAAATCTGCATGGGACTGATGCTGTAAATGGGCCTAAAAGAGTTCCCACATCATAATGGAGGCAAAAATGCCATCTATACTTGGCACTGACAAGGTTTATTTTGCATTTACCTCTACAGCTAGCAGTAGCTCAATTTCTGAAGGTGGTATACCCATTTCCCTACACAGGAAGAGTCATCTATATTGACTGACCTAATTAGCATTATCACCCTCACAAAAGCATTTCATTGCTGCCATAATATTCATGACACCCCAACAAAGAAAATAGCATTTCCCTTTTTTATACTTCTAAAAGAAAACCATGGTGTGCTGTTCACCGAAATCCAAAATGCTAACACGCAATTTTTACATAAATGTGGAAGGTATAATAAATAGATTCTTTCTAGAGTCTGGACATCAGATGATGAAGTAGAAGAGTTAGATGTCATAAGAAAAGAGTTTTCCCTGTTCTTCCTAACACAAGTATATCCAGTTCTAGTTCAAGTTATAGTTTTCCCTCTTCTTCCTAACACGGGGTGTATTCAGTTCTGGTTCAAGTTCAAGATTGATCCTTGCTGAAATTGTGCTTTTTCTTTCTGACATTGAAACTTTCATTCATTCATATTCAGTCAATAAACATTGTCTAAGGACTTCTGTTCCCAGCACTTTGGTACTGGAAATGTATTCAATGAATTTGTTCACTAATGGGGGGAAATAACTAGTACTCCCCAAAATGAAATGTAAAATATATATATATATATATATATATATATATATATATATATATATATATATATATATATATATATCACTTGCTATAAAGGAAAGAATATTTATTCTGCCAACAGGATTCAAACCCACTTCAGATGTTTATTATCTACATAACTTGGAATAAGTCATTTATTTCATCATCTATAAATTGAGAATTGTATGGACTAGAAGTTCTCAGAGATCTCTTCAGAACTGAATTGGTGTTCCTTTGAACCTAAGTTAAAAGAAATTTTGCAAGAGGAAGGGTCATGGCCACTGGATGAATCAAGACAGGTTTCCCACAGTTGGCAGCCAAACATTGTTTAACTTGAGTCCTCCGTTTTTTTTTTTATAAAGATATTAGAGTGGTTTGCCTTTTCCTTCTCCAAATCATTTTAAAGATGAGAAAATGGAGGCTAACAGAGGTAAGTGACTTGCCCAGGATTCCACAGCTAGTATATATGCCAGATTTGAACTCATGAAGATGAGTTTGATTCCAAGCCCAAGGCTCCATCTTCTATATCATCTTGTTACCCCAAAATGTTACCTAGATATAAATATCCTGAACCAGTCTGAAAGGATAAGATGGAGGGCTTGGATTCAAGACAACTGATGCTTCCTGGGAAAAATTTTGTGGTTAATTGAAGATCAAGTTGATCCTTTTGAGATACATATAAAAACTAGAGGCTAGTACACAGCTAATCAATTTAATGGAAGAGGAATCCCTATTTGCCAGCTACAGATTCAAGGCCCCTGTGAAGGAACTGCTTTAAGTGACAGAAGAGAATGTCTCCCTCTCCACAGATCATGTTATAGTAAAGATTAGTAGGCAACAGGAGCCAATGCATCTAGTTCAGAGTGGAGAAAGGCGTGTGAAGGTCAAATAGAAAATTTCCCAGAAAAAGACAACAGGAGATTTAGAGGCAGAACTAACCAAATTATAACCTCCTGAACAACAGAAGATCTGGAGATGCCATCAGCTCAGTGGCAATTTTTAGGGAATTGAGCAATGGCATATACTCGGAGAAGCAGTGGCTGATGAGTGCTTCTGGATCAGAAGCTAAGGGATGCACAGAGACTCAACAAGAGAGGATAGCGTAAAGTCTCTACAAGGGCATCCACCCTCAGAATCTAGGAGGAAGGTACATCTAAAGTAGAGGGAGAGGAATACTTCTAATAACCAGGAGCTGAGTGAAGTCAACAGTTCTCTCTACATGTAAGTCTCACTTGTATTTCATTATAAGTTTGAGGCTACTGCATTTCCCCCACAAGAAGCCTGGTGTGCAAGAGAAAAATGCACAACTAGTTTCGAGCTAACTTTCTATAACAGTTATATCTGTTATACCTGCCTAGTAAATACCCTTTGTAAAAGCCAAATAAATCTAGCTGGTAACTAACGGGAAGCATAGCAATGGAAGTTGTAAGGGACAAAACTGAGACGAAAAACAGCAATTCTCAGTTATTCCTGTAAAATAGCTCTCCATTAGTTATTTCCCATCTACATGTGATTACATGGTCTTTTTTATGTTCCTCTTCATATACTAGCTGTTCTAGTCCAAGTAACTGACTAGCTCTTCCTCAAATACAATATTCTATCTCAGACTCCTTCTTTTGTACCCTATAATTGTATAAGGTGTTCAAGAAGGAATAGTACCCTTAATGGAAATGTTTTGCTTAACTTCCTGTGTCTTCTAAAAGGGGCAAGGGAGGAAAGGAGATAATCTGGAATCCACAGTTTTAAAAACCAAATGTAAAAACTGTTTTTCATGTAACTGAGGAAAATAAAAATATTAAATAAAAAAGGAGAAATAGTAAGTCTGGTAGGAGAGCTTACAGAGTCCTTTTCAGGGCTGCTCATCTAACTTTTGCATCTACCTGGAAATAAACTCTCACTTGTGGCTCCAAGAAACTATAACATGAACAACAGCTACATATCAGTGAACTATCTTGGCAGAGAGGCTAAGCTAAGTTTAGGGGAACCGATGGACCTCAAACTCATCAGTGAGTTAAAGGGGCATCTACCCCAGCATATGAAGATTTCCTCTGGCAGAATGGATGGAAAACAATTTGTGAATGAATGGAATGAATGGAATTGAAGCAGGATTGTGACTCTTAGGGGCTGGGACAGACATCAAAAACATGAAAGTCATCCCCTGCATCCCAAGCTGTTGCCAGTCATTGTGACTTTAGTCGTGACACAAATTTCATGACTGGAAGGATGGGGCCATTTTGTACAACTCTGCTTACCTAAATAATTCATGCCCAAGTCAAGCATAAGCAAACATAATGGTCGTGGCCATTGGTCCTCTTCAAAAATGAAGAACAAGCAATACCATGTCTTCTTCTGCTCCCAAAGCGTCTTAGCATAACTCAGTATTATGCCCTCCTATTATAAATTCTCTTCTCATCTTGAATTACTTGCTATGTAGCTCACATTGGCTTATCTGTACACATAACTTCTTGAGGAGCATGTTCCGTTTTGTCTTTGTATACCCATTCTCTATCACGGCTCTCAGTAACCAGTATTTGCTTAATAAATGCTTGTTTAAAAGATAAATTCCCCCTGCTTCAGTGAGTCATGTTAAATATCAGCTTCCAGAAGCAGAACTCAGATGAGTTTTTTGCACATAGTAGGAACCTAATTTTGTAGTACCCATATGAATTTATTGCACATAGTAGGAACCTAATTTTGTAGTACCCATATGAGTTTATTGCACATAGTAGGAAACTAATTTTGTAGTACCCATATGAATTTATTGCACATAGTAGGAATGTTCCTTGAAGGGATCTATAAATGAATGACTCTCCTATGTACAATATATTGAAGGCATAAGAAATCAGTTTTTAAGTACCTCCATTCCAAGTCAATTCAGTACATTTCCTTGGAATTAGTTTAAAACTAATTTTATCAACTCTTTATAGCTTAAAACATTATTTGAAAGAAAAACTGTGAGTCATTGATGTTAAAACAGTAATCATCACTTTGCATATGAGTAGACCTTGTCAGCTACCTCTTTGATACCAGTAACTAAGGTTCCATATTCTACCCAGGAAGGTATCTCAGCCCTCATCATAAACATCTTGTCAATGTCTCTTTTTCCACTAAAATGGAAAATTAATGTATTTAAGCAAGGTTATTACTATAAGCATTTTATGTGGGATTTTAACATTATTTTCTATGTAGGAAGATGGGTGGGAGGGAGATATTCTAGTATAAAAGAATAGAGTTAGCCCTTACTCAGAGTTAAAGTTATAATTTCTTTGAAGTCACCAAATATATGATTTTTGCTAACATATATACTTATGCACGTGTGCATATATTATACATATGTGAATGTATATGTGTGTAAATATATATATATATATATGTCTTTGAGACAATCATCTATATGTATATACACAAAGAGTTTCTGTACACATCTATATGCACATATTTTAGTGAGAAAGTGAGAAAAGAAGAAATTATTACTTTTGCAGAAGATATCATGATGAAAGGCACAGATATGGAAATAATCATAACCATTGTGGCCAATGATAAAAATAGCTTTATTAATGCCAGTCATATTTGCTGCAGAGTTAAGCCTAAACAGAGTGGTGCTCATTGTGTTTATATATATATATATATATATATATATATATATATATATATATATATATATATATATATATATATATATTTGCTGCAGAGTTAAGCCTAAACAGAGTGGTGCTCATTGTGTTTATATATATATATATATATATATATATATATATATATATATATATATATATATATATATACACATACATATATGTGCACACAATTTCTTTCCATGTATATCACATGAATCTGTGCTCTATGGATCAGAAATTTCTTTTATATGAATATTCCCTCCAATAACACAGGTCTCAGCCATAACTGCCCAGTGACTCTCAGTCCCATCTACGAATCACTTCCTGTGTCAGATTTGTAGGAAGCCTTCCTCAATAACACATTCATTGGATTCTTGTACTACTTTGCATTACTTCTTCAAAATTCTATTTGTCATGTTTTGCAACCTCTTGATTCTTGTCCTAAATCTCATCTTTGCCATTGCCCAACCAGTGAAGCTAAAATTCAATATTTTTGGTAACTTTACTGTTCTGGGAAGCAATGGCCAACCCACAGGATAGATTGAGGGTAAATAGATGAGTTTTTATGACTAATCATAAAAGAAAAATGTATTTCAATTGTATTGTGTTGTCTATTTTGTTACCTTGGAAATGTTGGTTCCAGCATTTCTCTTACTGATTTTTATTCTTGTTCTAGTGCTGGAGTAAGTAGATCAACTCCTTTTTCTAGCAAATTCAGGACACAAATCTCACTTAAAACATGCTTTCAATCATTTTAAATCCTGAGTTTCTGGAAAATCATGAATCAGAAAGGGGAGGACCTGGATTTTTATTCCCCGTGCTGTCCTTTCCCCCCAGGCCAAGTCTTATTCTGCCAGTAATGTTATCATCTAATTCTCTCTTGATGAGGGTTGAATCCCCACCTAAAATAGCTCCTTGAAAATTTCCTCTCCGATTCCCAGGTGCCAGGGAATTGTCACTTTTGAAAAATTGAAGGATAGATTTATGCCCTTTCACCTCTTCTATGTCTCGTTCATTTTTCCTTTTTATATTTTTGGCTGTCCAATATGTACTTATAAGTAGACTCATGGAGGGTATATGTCAGTGAAAGATATATCATTTGGTTTCTACATGCATTGATCCAAACTCACTTTGTTTCTTTTTCAGTAGAGGCCACTTGACTGAACTCAATTGTCTACTCATAAGAATATCTCTGTCACTAAGCTGCTCAAAAACCTTCAATGGCTCTCTATTACCTCTAAAATAAGATGCAAACTCTTGAATTTGACATTTAAAACCTTCCCTGGTTGAACTCTAGCCATCATTTACAGTCTTAATTCATATACCTGCTGGTTTTCTTACATATAATATCTCTAGTCCTACCATTGCATGTTTTTGCACTGACCTTGATCTTGTTGCTGTTCCTTTGAGAAGATTCTCCAGCTCCCAATTCCAGGCATTTCCCTATCCCCTCTCCCTATGATTGGCTGGAATGCTCTCCCTCTAAATCTCTGTCTCCTGACTTCCCTAACTTCTTTCATGTACTAGATAAAATCTTACCTTTTACAAAAAGTCTTTCTTGATCCTTCTTAATTCTAGTGCCTTTCTGGGAACTTAATGGAAGGTGGAGTTAATTTAAAATATATAATAATATAATAAAAATATAATAAAATATATATAATATAAAATATATAATAAAAATATAATATATATATATAATAATAAAATATATAAAATATATAATGATGATGTTTTAAAGGGCCATTGTAATATTTTAACTCTATATAAGGAGAGTTCAATTACTCAGCTTGCAACATGGCAAGAAGATCTTTTTTTTTTTTTTTTTTTTTTTTAAATTTTTTTATTATATATATATATATATTTTATAATATTATCCCTTGTATTCATTTTTCCAAATTACCCCCCCTCCCTCTATTCCCTCCCCCCGACGACAGGCAATACCATACATTTTACATGTGTTACAATATAGTCTAAGTACAATACATGTGTGTGAATATCATTTTCTTGTTGCACAATAAACATTAGAATCCGAAGGTACATGCAACCTGGGCAGACAGATATTAGTGCTAACAATTTACATTCCCCTCCCAGTGTTTCTTCTCTGGGTGTATCTACCTCTGTCCATCATTGATCAACTGGAAGTGAGTTGGATCTTCTTTATGTTGAAGATTTCCACTTCCATCAGAATACATCCCCATACAGTATTGTTGTTGAAGTGTACAGTGATCTTCTGGTTCTGCTCATTTCACTCAGCATCAGTTGATTTAAGTCTCTCCAGGCCTCTTTATATTCCTCCTGCTGGTCATTTCTTATCGAGCAATAATATTCCATAACCTTCATATACCACAATTTACCCAACCATTCTCCAACTGATGGACATCCATTCATCTTCCAGTTTCTAGCTACAACAAAAAGAGCTGCCACAAACATTTTGGCACATATATGTCTCTTTCCGCTCTTTAGTATTTCTTTGGGATATAATCCCAGTAGTAGCGCTGCTGGGTCAAAGGGTATGCACAGTTTGATAACTTTTTGGGCATAATTCCAGATTGCTCTCCAGAATGGCTGGATTCTTTCACAACTCCACCAGCAATGTATTAGTGTCCCAGTTTTCCCACATCCCCTCCAACATTCATCATTATTTGTTCCTGTCATCTTAGCCAATCTGACAGGTGTGTAGTGGTATCTCAGAGTTGTCTTAATTTGCATTTCTCTGATCAGTAGTGATTTGGAACACTCTTTCATGTGAGTGGATATAGTTTCAATTTCTTCCTCTGAGAATTGTCTGTTCATATCCTTTGACCATTTATCAATTGGAGAATGGTTCAGTTTCTTATAAATTATGGTCAGTTCTCTATATATTTTGGAAATGAGACCTTTGTCAGAACCTTTGTTTTTAAAAATATTTTCCCAATTTGTTACTTCCCTTCTAATCTTGTTTGCATTAGTATTATTTGTACAGAAACTTTTTAGTTTGATGTAATCAAAATCAAGAAGATCTTTTTTAAAATGAAAGTAGCATTAAATGCCTAAAGCAAGTGTTATGAAATAAAATTCATAGTTTCATTTGGGGGAGGTATATTTTGATTTATAAAAAAAAATTTTACATTTAAACTTAACAATAAATAAATAATTATATTTTTTACAAATTCTAGTGCCTTTCTTTTATTTTTTATAATTTATCCTGTATAAAGCATGTTTGTATGTTTATATATTATTGTTTATATATTCTCTTCCATGATAGATGGTGAACTCCTTGAAAGTTCAAAGAATTGGTCTTCAGTCTAGGATTAACTACCATATGCTAGCTATAGCAAAGCATTTAACCTCTGTGGTAAGGATGCATTTGGACTAGAAGGATGCCAAGAATATCTCACTTTAAATCAAAAGGAAAGAAGAAAGGTCAGAAATAAGACTGGGGAAAAGCTTTTATTCTTCTGACCATCATTTAAAGGAGAAAATAAAGAGTAGCAACTGTTCCATGAGGTTATAACTTTTATGGTTTATCACAACTTGAGGGGGGGAAAAGAGAAAAAATAGGCTGAAAGGAGGAAAAGAGACAGAATAAAGGGAAGAAAAAAAAAGGGAGAGTAGGACAAAAAGAGAAAAGAAAGAACAGTAGAAAGCAAAGGAGAGAGAACAATACCAGACCCAAACAATTGCTGTCTTAATCAATTGGAGAAAAGAAAGAAAAAGAGAAACCAAAGCCTAGAACTGGATCTGGGATAACTGCTTTGTCTTAAAGCACTTCTTACAATTTCTCATCAATTCAGATCATGCTAAGATCTATTCTTTCCTTCTCAACAGTTCTCCCAAAGTATAAAGTAATATTTGATCATCTCCATGATTCCACATTTTACCAGATTTAAAAGTTGATAGAGGCAGCGTCCCCTTTCCTAAAGAAGAATTCTATTCTGAATTAGAAAAGTCTTTCCATTAATAAAATAGAAAGCTGACTTCCCACGCCAGTCCAGAGGATTTATTGGAAGCTACAATATTGAATCAAGGGAGCAGGAAATACTATTTCTAAACAGAAAATCTTGTGAATAAACAGAAATCTACCTCCTCAAAGACTGATCATTTGGGAACCATGCTTTTTTGAGACCAATCATACCAGGTAGGGCTAGGCAAGGGGCAGGTGACATTATACTCCTCCATTTCCTCCCCACAAAAAATCTACTTTTAAATCTTTTATTTTTTTTCCAAAAAAAAACCATAAAAGAAAAATTGCTGTCAGCTATTAACTACAATATTGCTAGGGATGGCTGAGCAAGCAGACATGCAATAGAAGAGTTGGCCATGAAAAGAGATGGGCCATCTCTCTTTCTCAGACACTGAGTATTAGTATTGTTGGTTTGAATTGCTAAGATTTTTTTTCAGAGATTCATTCTGATTCCCCACTCCTTGACCCCTGTGTTGTCAGTCTTTGAATCATAATGAAAAATACAGATGCTCTTATATGTTTGAATAAACTATATTCCAAATTAGAACTGCAGGAAGAAAGAAAGGATAGAGATATAGAAAGATTTGAGGTGTACAGTAGAGAGGGGAAAGGATGGACCTCCTATTTTCTCAATAAAGTACTTAATGAGGACAACAGAATAAATAGAATGCTAGACATACAAGGAGAAAATGGGTTTAAAATCCTTTTTCTCATTCTTACTAGCTGTGTCAGCCTCTGAACCTCAGTTTCTTCAACTGTAAAATAAGAAGATTGGACTCTATTTGAGAGAGGTAGGGTAGAAGAAGACACAGGAGAAGATTCAAACATTCCAGTATGTCATAAACTAAAACCAAACAGCTTTAGACTAGAAAATGTCTTGGATGATATGTAATCCTAAGATCAGGCAGCTAAAAGTGGATACAGTGGATAGAGTGCCACATCTGGAAGAAGGAAGATCCTTCTTCCTGTGTTCATATCTGACCTCAGAAACTTACTGGCTGTGGGACCCTAAGAAAGTCACTTAAGTCTATTTGCTTCAGTTATAAAATGAATTGGAGAAGGAAATGGCAAACCAATCCAATATATTTGCCAAGAAAACCCTAAATGAGGTCATGCAGAATTGGACATGACTAAAAAAAAATTGAACATCAAAAGTCCTAGAACTATAACAGCAGTTTCAGTATTCTGGAGTTGTTATGCTTTTCAGAAGACCCTTTTTATAATTAATGGATGTAGATATAATCATATAAGATCCTTAAATATTTTTTCTTTTTCATGTATTTTAATCAATATTTAGACTTATTTAGTTCAACGAAAGCCCTTATTCTCTTCTCTTACCAAAAATGTCCTTGTTGATTGACTATGTCCTATATAAAGACTTTAACTGAATGTTTTTTCTTTATTTTTTGCTTATATTTCCCTGTCACTCACCTTTTGAAATCTTCCCCTTTGATAGTGGCTTTCAAAGGGACTGGAGCTCAAAGCTGTGTCTTCTTCCTCACCTTTTCCATCAGCCTCAGTCTCTATCACAGGTGAATTCTGGGTGGAAGAACTGCCTCTAGCTAGATCCAGTCTGCTTTTATTCGTGGACTTCCAGATATACTGCTGTTCCACCCTAGGTCCCCTCTGTTACTTAGTTTCCCATCTGAGGACTATTGTAGCCCAGAATGTTACCACTCTTCCTTCCCAGTCAGAGAAAGCCTTTTGGTTTCTGCCCCATGGGATGGAGGGCTGGGATAAAGTTTCATTCTGTTGCCAAACCATGGAAAAGCTAATGCATCCCTGCCAGACTATGGTACCCAGTTGGGGAGGGGCTGGTGAGAGAGCATACTAGAGATTAGAAATTAGCCTTTGCTACTCTTAGTTTATTGGATTTTTACATCCTCACAGTTCTTTTCTTGGACTAAGCTGACAGATTAAATGGCTTTGTCTCTGGCCATTAATTTCTATCGTGGAGAAGTTTGAAAGGTCATAAGCATTGGAGAAAGTGTTGAGACCTCCATCTTGTTGTGAAATGCAATTCATATATTTTCTATCAGAGAAACGATCATTCCCTCTATATGCCTATGCCATGATTTTCCAAATGTATCTTGAGATTCTGGGATAAAATGTGCTCTGAAAAACACAAAACATCATTCCTTACTCATTGAAAATGGTCATTTTGGAAGAGAGTCTATTGTTTTGATATGTTTAAAAAGAATTATTTTTGTTATTAATTTCTGAGATCAATTCCAGTGTCTCTACCCATAACCACTGTCTTTTCTTCCTAAGGAGAAATACAGATGGTGTTAAATGTTTTAGTCAATTGTATTCTGAATTAGAATTACAGGACAATTGTCCAGCGAGCTATCTTTAAATGTGTATTTATTTTTTTCTTTTTTATCTGGCCTCTTTGATGTAGGAGCATTAGATTTGCAGTTTGAGGACCCAACCCCTCTACTTCTATAACCCGGGGCAAGAAATATCATCTCCCTGGGACTCAGTTTCCCCACATGTCAAGTGAAACACTTGGACTAAATGACCTCTTAAGAGTCATTCTAATTCTTAATCTAATGATCACTAATAAATAATGGCAACTCAGGCAGTGTAATTCTTATTGGTTGGTCACTTAAACATTCAAAACTAATCTGACATTAATGAAAAGAGACAAATTCATCTTTTCAAAGTCGCCTGGAATGACAGACACTCCTGGACTAGGATGCAGCAAGACCTGAGCTGAAATTCCCCTCCCATCAGTAGCAAAACTCAGGTTTAGAACTTGTCTTTGACCCTGGCAAGCTGTGTGGCTCTGGACATATCCATTCGTCTTTTTTGAGCCTGAATTTCTTCATCTATAAATTGAAGGGATGATAATATCTTTAGTAACTACCTTCCATGTACTTTGTGGGTCTCTATCAACTTTAAAAGGCTATAATAGTTGTATAGGACTCTTTGTGACCCCACATGGGGTTTTCTTGGCAAAGATACTGGAGTGTTTGCCATTACATAGCATGATAGGAAGGACGTTGTTAGACTTGGAGCTAAGGAAGCTCTGGACTTTACTTTCTGGGTAATCCCAGTCAATCTCTCTGAACCTCAGTTTCCTCATCTGTAAAATGATGAGATTAGACTCAATGACCTCTGACTCTCTTGCAGTCCTAAATCAATGATCTTAAACTTTTAGTATATGGTCATCTGTATCCTCTTCTATCACATGCATCTCCCCCTCGATTCATCATATAACTGACAGACACTTCATTAAAAAAGGATTGTTTTCTTTGAGTAATAAAAGCCCCGGCTATTGTAGTGCATTGCAGGGGATGTTTTTGAAGGCTTACCCACAAGAGGTCTGTCATCTGCTGACCAGAGGGCCACAGTCAGCATTTTCCCTTTGGACCCAGCGGGAAGACGTCTAGACTGGTGTGCCTTTTTCTGCTTGCTGGAGGATGCCTCGGAACTGTCAAATGTTTTTATAAGGTTACTAAATGGATTAGTGTAAGTGGTGTGACAGCGCCAACAAAATTACACTATGGAAATGAAAGGATGTGGCAGAGCTTTCAGAAGCAAAATGGATTAACAAGTTGGCCCAAACCACTGCATATGAAAAATTGATCAACAAACTACAAAATAATGAGCAGCCTTAGGATATGCTCTCTCTTTCTCTCTTCCCCCTCCCCTCCTGTCTTCGCTTCTCTTCCCCTCTTCCATCTATTTCCTTTCTCATCCTTTATCCTCTCTCTCTCTCTCTCTCTCTCTCTCTCTCTCTCTCTCTCTCTCTCTCTCTCTCTCTCTCTCTCTCTCTCTCTCTCTTTCCCCTCCATAAGTGTTTCTTCTATGTCTCTTTGTCTCTGTCTGTCTCTCCTCTTTCTCTCTGTCTCTATCTCTTTTGTCTCTTTTGTCGTTGTCTCCTGCCTTCTTTATATCTGGTTGTCTCTGCCACTTTCCTTCTTTCCTCTTCACACTCTCCTTAAAAAGTTCTTTTTTTCCACTTCCAGTTTCTTATGCTGTTGACATTATGATCCTGAAAAATCCCACACCTTAGAAGGTATTGGAGCAGCCAGCTTTCTAATTAGTTAGATTCTGACTGCCAACAGGAATGTGAGGAACAGACAAGAAACTACACTGCCTGGTGGTTTGCAAAGTCTCACAGTCAAGGCTCAGTGAATGAAGCAGGAGAAAGGGAGATGGAGGGTCCAGGCTGTCTACACCTTCTGTTATCATCATCATCATCATCATCATCATCATCATCATCATCATCATCATCATCATCTCCACCACTCCTCTGTATCCAATATTGTCAAGTCTCAATACCTGAGCCAGGGAAAAGGAGGATGGAGGATCTGGTTCCTGTACCTCCCATAATCATCATCATCATCATCATCATCATCATCATCATCATCATCATCATCAGTGCCAGCATCTCTTTCCCTCTCCCTCCTTATTCCTTCATTACCTTTGATTTTCCTTTCAAGGATTCTTAATTGACATTTCAGATAACATCAGGCTGAAATTTGGCTTTCTTAGTCCTGGTATGTCCTGTATTTTCTTTCTTAAATAAAAAGCTTAAACTGACTAATTAAAATGCTGATTAACTTTTAAATACTGAAATGTTTTGTTCTGCTTTGGAGAACCTCAGGCTTCAAGCTGTGATTCTTTTTGTGAGAGCTTAGAGGGAGGCCTTTCTTATTGTTTTCAAAGGAAGAATATTAGCAAAAAAAGGAGAAGGCATTTATTGAAAGCTTTATTGAAGGTAAAACTGACCATAATCTTTTGATTTTTTTCAAGATTGACCTAAAGTATCACCTTCTATGTGGCAGATGATTATCCCAAAATTCTCCCTGTACTAGTATTCCTTCCAAAAATATCTCATAGAGCCAGCAAGAGAGTACAATGGGAAAATGCCTAACTCTAGCCTGAGAAGATTTTGTTTTAAATCCCATCTCTGAGGCATAATACCAAGAGATGACCTTCTCATTTCCATATGATATTAAAGCAATATTAAATATTGGTTTTCATCATCATTATTGCATTATATTGGAGAGCGCTACACTTGGAGTCAGGAAGATTAAGATTTAAATCCTGCCTCCGACATTTGCTTGCTGCATCACCCTCACAAGTGACAATATCTCAGAACCTCAAGCGATGCTGTAAAAAGAAATGCCTTTTTCAGGTTTCCTACACTAAAAGCAGCCTATCCATGCTGAAATGGAAATCTGATCATCAATCAGTACTTTTCTCCATTGAAGATGCTAGAACTATCTGTGTTCTATTTCCCTTTAACCCTGATAAATATTATGTATATATATATATATATATATATATATATATATATATATATATTTGATGTATGTTTTTTTTAATAAATAAGGGTATATCTTTAGTGGAGATTCAGAAATGACAGTATAGCATGGACAAGAATTCAGAGCAATTCTCTAAAAGCCCAGTCTGGCTATAGTTTTTGTTGTTGTTGTTGTTCATAGGAAATCACTTGCTTATATTGTACTGTAAGCAACATCATAGTTGTATAGAAAGCTGATAACAAGATAATATTCAATTGCCCTAAAGAGTCCAACACTAAGACAGAACAAATCACAATACATGGTACAGAAAAACTGACAGATATTGTTGCTGAACACCTAGAAGTCATTTTTTTTTGGTGAGGCGATTGGAGTTAAGTGACTTGCCTATGGTCACACAGCTAGGAAGTGTTAAATTCTGAGATCACATTTGAACTTCAGGGTTGGTGCTCTATTTACTGTGTCACCAAGCTGCGCTAGTAGTAATTTTTTTAACATCTTGAAGTTATAATATGGGGGATGTTAGATGAAAAAAAAAAAAAAAGGACAAATCTCATGTGAAAGGAAATAGAATGAAGAGAATGATGGTCAATAAAGTGAATGAATTTGACTCTGGTTCTTGGCAAAGTTCCAGATTATACTATGAATGGTCCAGTTAGTGAATATATTGGTGAGGGAGATAACCAGGGGTCAATATCACTTTACCTAGAAAGAGTCATGTCAAGCTAATCTCGTTTCCCTTTTTGGTAAGGCTATTACATTGGGAGATCAGAGGAGGACTAGGGATGTAGTTTACCTGAATGTAGCAAAAACTTGACACTGCCCTGTTCTGGCAGGTATGATAAGGTGAAGAGGAAAGGACAATATTGTGGTGCTATGATGTTTAGTGACTGGTCCCTCCCTCTCTCACAGATCCCACTGACCAAGACTGTTGGTTTCCATCTCTTCCTTTCTTGAATGACTTTCTTTCTCATCACACTCTAAGCTCTGTGTGGTATAGGAATGGTTTTCCTTTCAAACCAGTCAAGGATTTGAGTGAAAAATATGACAGAGGGAAGAACAAAGAACAATGGATATAAAGTACAAAGAATCTAGTTTAGGCTTGGTGTTGAGGGTGGAATATAAAACTTGGAACTGTCCCAAAGTCAAACCATTCAAGTTGCCCTAATAGCTGGTCACTTACCTCTTTGGGTGTCTTTAAATAAAGACAAATAGCCACTTGTAAAGTTTTTTATATTGTGGATTTCTTTAGGGATATGAGTTGAATCAGAGAGTCCTTAAAGTCCAATCCAATTCCAAATGTCTGATTTTCTGAGATGAATGCTGATTGTCTTCAAGCATTTGAAGGGTTGATATCTGAAAAAGAGATTCGACTTGTTCTTTTGGCTCCACAAGGAAAAATCAGCATTGATGAAGGTAAGGAAGAGCTTCCTAAGAATTGGATCTATCCAAAAATTGAATGGGCTACTCCTTGTTAAAAGATTGCAGGAAGTTCGTCACGCATGTCATTTTGAGGATATTTTTTTGCATAGGGGTTAGAATACATGATTGTTAAACTCTCATCCAAATGTTAAATCTCTCATTCAATCATTCTGTGTTATCTTAATTAGAAGAAACATTATGCTACATTAGGAAGAACTGAGGGGCAGAAAACATGGATTATTGTCCCAATTGTATTTTCTTGATTGACTTCCAGATATAACTTCTCAAGAGAAACAATCTCCATATTCGAGGAGAACCCTTAACAGCCCTTAAATCTTGTGATTCTATATGAAATAAATGTCAAACGCCAGAGTTTCTTTTGCAACTTGGAATATTCGAAGAATGATGTTTTATGACTCAAAATGGTAAATGCAATCTACATCTAGAGAAAGAACTACACAGTCTGAATGCAGATTGATGCATATTATTTTCACTTTTTGCTGTTTTTTTTTTTTTGTTTTTTCTTTCTCATAGTTTTTTTTTTCTTTTTGTTCTGATTCTTTTTTTTCACAATGGAATTATCATGGAGATATGTTTAATATGATTGTACATGTATTACCTATATTGAATTATTTGTTCTCTTGGGGAAGGGAGAAGGAAGAGGAGGAAGAAGAATTTGGAACTCAAAAGTTTTACAGAAATGAATGTTCAAAACTATTTTACATGTAACTGAAAAAAAATAAAATAATATTAAGTAGAAGAATGATGTTTTACTTTGGCAGCAACTGCCATGTAGAATTCTGCAACTCTCCAGCCCACTTCCAAATTGTCTCAAGCAATCATTTCTACTCACGTCACCTGTGGTATAATTAAATCTTCTATGAAAAAAAATTTCTCAATATCTCCATATGAATTCTGAAGTAAAATGCAGACTTCTAAATTGAGAACTTAAATACTAGATAATCTAAATCTCACTTTACTTTCTAATTCTGTTTCATATTATTCCCTTGTACATAGTCTCCATTTGTCCAAAACTGGCACTATTCATTTTCCCTCCAGCATTACATTTAAAATTCATTCCATCCTCCCTTTAACCTATCTTCCTGCAAAATACAAACAGGTGTCACCTCTTCCATGAGGTCAAAAAGGTAGAGGGCTAAATTTTAAATCAAGAAAACCTAAATCAAAATTCAGCCACAAGTACTCTCTGTGTGGCCCTGAATAAGTAACTTAACCTCAAGTCTGCCTCAGTTTCTTCAACTGTAAAATGGAGAAAATAAAGGCACCTACCTCCCATGATTATGTGAGGACCAAATGAGATTATATTTGCAAAATGTTTTAGAAGATGTCTGGCCCATAATAGGTATTTAATAAATGCTTATTCCCTTTCCTATCCAGCCAATCCCCTTCCACTTAAAATCTCTCTTCCACTTAAAACCAGTTCACATAACTTTGTCCATGTTTTGTGTTAATTAATTTGCATTATCTCTCCTAAAGAATATAAGTTCATCAAAGGTAAGGACTATTTTACTTTTATCTTTGTATTCCTGGCATATAACATAATGTCTTGCACATAGTAGGCACTCAATACAACTTTGCTGAATTGAATTAAAAATGTTCAAAAATGTTGCTGCAGTGTGCCTAATTCCAAAGTTGCTTTTCATGTGGCGCCCAAGTTTATAACCAGACAGCCCAATATCTACATACATCCATTGCTGATTGATAGTGTGCCTCCTTTAGGAAGCACAGATATCTTCTGCGTAATTCACAAATGTCCAGTATTTCTACTCCAATATGCCCACCATGATTTATTAGTTCATCCTCGCTAATATTATGGCACATCCACTGAGTTACAGCAATATATGGGGATATCATACACAGTCAAGAGGTTTGTACTGTCACTGTTCCCAAGGGCTATACACCTAAATCCTCTCATTCTACTCTCCCTGAATCCTTAAAGACAAAATATATAGCCAGGCTTGAGTGCCTATGCAAAAAAATGAGGTGGTAGACCATTTTAGCAGGCTATGGTATTGAATATCTCTGGCATTAGAAATACCCTGATTTCATCTTTCTGACATTCAAATCTAATGGGAAATTCCCTTAAGTATCCAATGGGCTTTATTGCTTTCGTGCTGAAGGACACCATAGAGGTCACTCAGTTCAACCCTGTGATTCCACATGAGGAAAATGAGCTAAAGGATTGATAGGAATTTGCTGAGAGAAATATAGGCAATAAGTGGGATACCGAGGATTCAAACACAAGTCATTCAATTCCAGATCCAAAGATCTTTTCATTCTATCACGCTCTCAATACCTCTCAATACAACCACCCCAAACAAAAATAACCTCTCAAGCTGATTAATCCCAAGCTAAATAAATAATAAAAATACTGTGATAAAAAATGTCATTTAAGTTTTCTAGTGGGACATTTCAGACATGATTTTAAACAATAGCTTTTTAGTTTCAAAATATATGTGAAGCACAATAATTGTATGAGTATGTATACTTGCCATCTAGGGGAGGGTATGGCGGTAGTGAGAGAAAATGGGAACACAAGGTTTTGCAAGGGTTAATGTTAAAGAATTGTCCATGCATATGCTTTGAAAAATAAAAAGCCTTAATAAAACAAAACAAAACAAAAAATATATGCAGATAGTTTTCAACCGTCATCCTTATAAAACTTTGTGTTCCAAATTTCTTCTCTGAGTGGTGTGCAGTGATACCTCAGTTGTCTTCATTTGCATTTATATGATTAATAATGATTTAAAACATTTTTTTCATATGACTAGAAATAATTTTAATTCCTTCATCTGAAAATTGTCTATTCATCTCCTTTCACCATTTATCAACTGGAAAATGACTTTTGTTCTTATAAATGAGCCAATTCTCTGTATATTTTAGAAATGAAGCCTTTATCAGAACCCTTTGATGTAAAAATTTTACCTCGGTTTTCTGCTTCCCTTCTACTCTTGTATGCATTGTTTTTCATTTATACAAAAACTTTTTAATTTACTATGATCAAAATTATCCATTTTGTATTTCATAATGTACTCTAGTTCTTCTTTGGCCATAAATTCCTTCCTTCTCCACAGATCTGAGAGGTAGTCTATCCTTTGTTCTTCTGACTTGCTTATAGTATGACTCTTTATCAGATATGATTTTTCAAAAGCTCATGTAATAAAATGATTCTGGTAAGGATCAATCACATTCATGTTCTGAGAGAGCATTACTCAAAGGAGTAAGAAATTAAACAATAGCAAGTGTTATAGCTATATGTACTCCTGTTAATCAAGTTTATTTTCATTGTGGACCATAATAAAGTGCCATTATAGCGCATTAAGATGTTCATATCCCTAATCAAAATGTCTAATTTAAGATATTTGTGATATCATTTTGAAAAAAAAATGAGTAATAGATAAACTAAACAGAATCAGAAAAATGATAAAGACAACAAGCCTCAGTTGGTAATTAGATGGATCTGTGATCCATATTTATTGGGAGGTGGGCTCTCCAATGATGAAGCAACCTATTCCTTATCTGCCCCTGCTTTGTGGCTCTTGTCTATATCCTCCCAAAACTTACCTTACTTCTACAAGCTCTTGGTATTGTCCTAATATCTTTGCATTGCTAGCCATGTGATGTTCATTACTAGCTCTTTGGAGGCTGCAGGTTCCTGATATTGCTGCCATACAGAAATCCTGGGGGAAAATGTTTATATCAAATATGACCAGATAATAAAGGCAACAGGAGTGATTAAGTGGCACATTGGATAGAGCACTGGCCTTGGTATCAGGAAATTTCCTCTCCTGTGTTCAAATTCAGCCTGACACTTACTAGCTATGTAACCCAGGGAAAAAACAAACAAACAAACAAACAAACGCATATTCCTCTTTGCCTCGGTACCTCAACTGTAAAAATGAACAGGAGAAGGACATGACAAACCACTCTAATATTTATGCCAAGAATATCCTAAATGGTGTCACAAAGAATTGGATATAATTGAAAAATGACTAAACAACAGTCATGAAGGCAACACTGAGAGGGAACTAAATTCTGATGGACTATAAGGGACCATCTAGGTCCAGGAGAAAAGGCAAAGCATCCTATTTCCTTCCTTTCTAAGAAGAGAGGGGTTGAAGTTTAGACTATTCTTTATGCTGTTGGATGTGGCTCTTGTGTTGAATGGTTATGCTTAACTTATGTCAATATTATGTTAAAATGGTAGGTGGTAGAGAAATAGGGGTTTCATTCTTGGAAATAACAGAGATTTAAAACAAAAAAGAAGTAATAAAAGGAATAAAAAAGGATTATGGACACATAATGCAAAAAAATCTATGTAAGTAACTATTAAATTAAAGAAATAGATAAGGGGAAAAATTAAAGGATAATGGAGAGGCAGAAACAATGAAGAAAAATACAGATGTCAGATACAGAAACAGAGAGAAAGAGAGGCGCTAAGTAACAGAGGGAAGGGAAAGCCAGAGAAGGACTTATTTATTCACATCTGTGTAAATGACGTATCTGCACCCACATACACACCACATATATACACATCCACACAGAGAGGGAGACGGATAGAAAGACAGCCAGAGACAGAGTCAGAGAGAGGTGGGGTGATTATGAATCAATCTTGGAACCAGCATCCTGAAAAGTGTACCCTTGTTTCAAATTAGAAGACTTGAATTCAAATTCTAGTTTCACCATTTACTACCCATTTCAGCAAATCACTTAAATTCTGGGTCTTCGTTTCATTTATAAATGACGAGATTTTCCCTGAGGTCTCTTCCAGCTGTAAATCTGTGCTCCTGGGATCCTATGAGACAGCCACATTTAACCATTCTGTGACCATGCTCAGAATAAATATAAACCAACTTTGGATCACAAGGATTTTCTATTTGGGCCAGATCATTTCCAGGTGTCTACTGAACTTTGTGAGTCATAGACTCAACAGAAATGATCTATACTCAGGGTAATGGCCTAGTTTCTAAATAGCCATAGCCTTAAATGAGTCCTCACTCCTGGAGGAAGGAACTCAGTTCTTTATTACCTCCAAATAAAAAAATAAAATTTGATTACCAGCAAATGTATCCATAAAACTACCAATCAGTTAGCCTCTTACTGGTGCAATTAACCATCCACTGGAAATCATTATGTGATATAACGTGAAATTGATCTCAACCAGAATTTATTGCAGCAAATGAGCCTTTGGAAAATGTCCTAGGTAGTATTCACTTCATAGCTTTACATTCCCAAAGAAGCTAAAAGAGCACGGAGGGTATTCTTGGATAACTCATAACTATCAATGCAGAAGGAATAGTCTAACCAATTGGAAATTATATGATTATACATATATATATATATAATATGTACATATATATACACATACACACACACACACACACACACACACACACATATATATATATATATATATATAATGTATGTATAGTGACTAAACTTGTTCTCTTGTTCTATTTTCTTTATTGGTAATAAGAAAACTATCTATTTGTCTTTCTTTCCAGTATTGACATTTGACAACTCCCCCCTCTTTTTCTTTGAACTATTTCTCTTTGTTTTCTTCCCAAATTTATATTGGGCATGTCTAGATATGATGTAGATAACAGGAACACTACTAGGAGAACAACTCAAAAATGGCTTCAGATAGCTTAAAGGAATGGTTGTGTGAAAGAATAACTGTTGGACATGACAGTGATCATGATGGTGTCAGTGATGATAGTGGACATGGTAGAGATAGTGTTAATAGAGATGATGGCAGAAAACAATAATGTTTGTATTAAAGGTGCTGATGTTCAAAAGCAAGTTCATACAGAACCCATATAAAGAAAATAAATACAACTAGACACAGTTTCTTTACATAGGAGGCTGTCTGGAAGAAAAGGTAGAAGCAATTGGGAGGATTATGGAAAATGTCATGTACAAGATGATTCTTGAGTTGCATCTGGAAGGAAGAGAGGCATTTATGAGGTAAAAGTAAAGAATTAAGGCATTCCAGATATAGCACCTCCTTTTTTTTAGTAAGAGTTCTAGAGGAAGTTAATTTTTTTAAGCTAGAAAGAATGAAAATATAAGAGAAGGAAGACACAGTAGAAGGAGAACAAAGGTATATTTCAGAGATTGTACACACAAAACCATGAGCTCCAGTAACCAGTTCACTGAAAGGGAAAATCATTGCTTTTTCAAACTGAATAAAGAAGTTAAGATGTTGCTAGGCTCACTGACTCACTTAAGGAATGATCTGACTAGAGAGCATTTGCTGCCGCATTGAGACTGGTTATATCTATCCTTCCTCTACTTCCTCTTCTGCCTCCATCTGTATTTGTTAGTAAACTGGAATCACTTGACATTAACATTTTCTAATTTCTTGTATTTCTAAAATGAAGTATGTCTTCAGATAAAGATAAGCTGATTATTTTTTGTTGTTGAATAATTGTTACTTAGAATTCTACGGGGAAAGGCAAAGGGAATCTCTAGAAAAAAGTTTGTATTGAAGTATTCTCTCTCTTGCTCTCTCTTTCTTCTTCTATCCTCTCTTTTCCCTTTGCCTTTTTCACTTCTTCCTTCCCTTCCCCATTCAAATAGAAGAAATTCAAGTAGAAAAGAAGAAACAATTTGCTTTTCTCCATTAAGGAGTACATACATTTTTATTTACTTTTTGTTTCATTAGCCATGACATTTAAAAATATATATATATATATATATATATTCCATCTCCATGTTAACATCTACTACACTTACCCATCTCACTAGATAGCTTATGAATATTAAAGCTTTCTCTAGTGAAACAGGCTAATTTGTTTGAAAGATTTATGAGTTGCTCTTTGGTGTCTCGCTACCTATTGACATAATGGATCAATAAGATGAATCCTTGAGAATTTGATGTTTAGAACATATTGTTATTATTACTAACCATAACATTATTAATGTGCTAAGATTATTAGCAGAATAATACTAGAAATAGACACTCATTATGAGTATAAGGTTTTAAGCATAATGTACAAGAGTTGGGGGGATGCCACAGTAGCCCATGCAGGGATGAATAGCATAACCATGAGGGAGAGCCAGTGCAAAAACATGGAGCCAGAAACTTGAATGTCACATGTCTTGATCATTTTGAAGACAAATGGGGCTGCTTTGCACAGTGCAAGAGAATGATCAATGTCCAATATTAGGTCCAGATTGCGAAAAGCTTTAAAAGCTCAAAAGAGAAAGTTAGATTTCATTCAAGAGGTAATTGGGAGTCAATAAAGTAAAGAAAGACACAGATCTGCATTTAGGGAAAATCCCATTGGCAGGTGTGTGAACAATGGACTGGATTAGGAAGACACTGGACTCAGGGAGACCAATTAGGAGACTGATGCAATAATTTAGACCTGTGAGAAAATGGAAGAGGTAAGATAGAAGATATGTTACAAAGATAGAAGGGGCAAGATTTGAGTGCTGATCCACAAAGTAATTTTCTGCCTCCCACCAAAATAACAAAAATTCAACAAACTATGTACATTAATGATCATGATTGAAATACATGTCAATTCTTCTCTTTGGAAATGTGTTCTTTATTAAGAGAATGGAAACATGCATGCATTAGTAATGATATATTTAATATCTGCATTTGCATACATGTAATCATCATGTATATCATTTACTGTCTTATTTTATAGGTTTTTAATCAGGGGATCTGTTTTTTCTCTAAATCTCACTTAATACCAGTCACCCATATATCTCTGGAGTCGGATGTATTTTTCCTTATGGCACCTTGATATTCAATCACATTTAAGGATAATGGACTTTTTTTCAGCCTTAAACCAATCATCAGAAAAAAAAACACAGTTTGTTTCAAGTTCTTTTCCATTGTGAATGTTTCCTTATTAATTTTTACCCAGAAGAATTTTTCCTTTGTTTCCTTGGTTTATAAGTGAGTCATAGGATCTTTGGGTCAAAGGATAGGACTGACTTTTTAACTATTCTTGAAAAATGCCATATTGTGTTCTAATAGGATTAGACCAATTCACAGCTCTACCACCAATGAGTTGGTTTGCCTGTTTTCCAGTTGTCTTGGCAACATTGGATTTTCCTGTCTTTGATCATCTTTGCCAATTTGGAATAAACAAGGTGTTTTAATTTTTACAAGCCCCATTTCATATGAGAAATATTGAGGCAAAAAAAAAGAGTGTAGAAGTGCAAAACCTATGAAGGAGAGATTAGGTTCCAGCATAGCTTAAAAGAAAAAGGCTTAGGGGAGGGAATGAAATTAATTAACACTTCTTAGAAAGGAGCAACACAAATAAACATTCTCAAAATATAAACATACATGAGGGGGTGTTGAGAGAATTCTGAAGGAAACTCAAGCAAAGGATCAAGAAAATAATGTTAATAAAATTAAACTTAAGGAATTTGGGCTAAGGGAGTATAATGTAAAGGAGAAAAAAGAATTTGTGGGAAGAGACTGAAAATAAGTAATCGAAGTAAAACTAATCAAAGGAATTAGTTTGGGATACCTTAAAAGGAAAGGCAAAGAAAAGATGCAGTTCAATAAAATGAAGGAACATAAATTTAATCATTGCATTTTAAAATATAAGTGACAAAAGAGAGAGAGACACACAGAGAGAGACAAAGACAGAGAGAGAGAGAGAGAGAGAGAGAGAGAGAGAGAGAGAGAGAGAGGAAGAAGTAGAAATAGCTATTGCTGGTGATGATGAAGTGCCTCCTCTTCTATATTCATTGATCCTACATTCTACAGCTACCAGTGGTAGGCTCTCTCCTTCAGGATCCCGATCTATCTCTACTAATATCTTGGGGAGATAGCAATCAAGAAGGCAGTGATAGTTTGATTTGCCTGATACATGCAAGCTGCTTCCTCTTCTGGGTTTAACACATAGGCTATGAAAATGAGGGATTTTAACAAATTACATTATGTTTCTTTTTTGCATTATAATTTTTATTATTTTTTTATTTTATTTAAAAAACAGTAAGAAAAAAAGATGAGAAAACAAAATAAAGCAAAACAAAAGAGAACATTGTCATGTATCCAGTAGAACATCAGGAAGGATTCAAAATATATAACAACAAATTACGAGATCAAGAAAATGCATATCTTAGAAGAAGAAATTATATTCATGAATACCCATTTTTTCCTTTACTTCCTTGTAAATTGATCCTTTAGCAATCCAATTTGTCTTATGTTTCTCTTCTCCATCTGTTATCCAGATCTATCATTTTTCTTATAATATGTTTCATATTCTGGTCTATTTTCTTTTACTTTATAAGTTATACTTCATGTTAGTGAAAACAAAACAAAAACTTCATTAACAAATAGAAACTTCCAAAAGTGGAAGTCAAATATCTTAAAGGTGATGGATTCATCATCTTTCAAGTTATTAAAAACATTGATGGGATTCTTTTCAAACTCTGACATTCTGTTCCTTGGATAAAATGGTAGTTTACTAGTCCTATATTCGTTTTTTAACAATGTGTTTTATTGGAATGAGCAAATCATTTACTTCAATTCAGTGCTTGAAGATTGCCTATATTTTAAATAAATATACTCTTCAATCATTATACATGGCAACAATAAGATTATGTGATGATTAATTCTGATGGACATAGCTCTCTTCAACAATTATATGATTCAAACCAGTTACAATTGTTCAGTCATGAAGAGAGCCATCTATTCCCAGAGAGAGAATTCTCTCTGAATTTTATTTTGCTTCTCCTTTTAAAAAAAACTGGTTTGATTGAATTTTTCTTGTGCATCACGATAATGTATGAACGTGTATGCATATATTGGATTTATCATATATTTCTACCATGTTTAATATGTATTGGACTATTTGCCATCTAGGGGAGGGTGAGGAGAAGGGAGGAAAATTAGAACACAAGATTTTGCAAGGGCTAATGGTGAAGAATTGCCCATGCATGTGTTTTGAAAAATAAAAAGCTTTAATTAAAAACAACAACAACAAAAACATAATCTCCACACCAACATTTCTCATCATCATTTGTGTTGACCTATGTCTTGCCACTGGACTCTGATGACTCAGGAAGAGATTGAGACTAATGAGTTTGCATAACCCTTCCTCACTTAAATCCCATTCACTTTTTAGTCAAAACGTCACCTTCCCAATGTCATTGGTCCTCTTCAAGAATGAAGTGAACAACTTTGCGTCCCCCCAAAATTGGGACATATTGTATAACCTATTTTCCCAGATTTATAAGTTATATGAAAAAACTAAGAAAAGTATAAAATGAAATCACACTTAATTACATAGCTAACATAGTGCCTTATTGAGAGTGATAAAGTTAAATGAAACTAAATTTCCGGAATACTCAAAATCATTATCAGTTATTAAAGTATTTGTGTTGCTATTTTCATCATTCACCTTAATTTCACTGCATATTTTCCCTTGTACCGGTATGAAGAACTCATCCTATTTAATAGTTATTTATACTTAATTTTTCAGTCATTTTGCAAGTATCTTGAGAGCAGGTAATTTGGATTATCAAGAGACATTTTATTGCTTCAATAAGCAGTGATGACTTTTCAGTTCTCTTAAATTCTTAATCATGAAAAAACCACATTCATTTTCAATAGTAGGAGAACCAATCCACATATTTTCTTTTAGAATACTAACATTCTCTTAGCAGAAGATTTTCAGTACATTCAACCGTTTTAAATTTATAGAAAGTTTCTTTTTGTCCCATTTCACTAGCAAATTTTCACAAAGCTAAAAAGCATTTTTAATGAATTTAAATTAGAAAATGGCTTTAGAAAGGTCATATGACTTCTTCAGATTATCCCATTCAGAATTTTTCCCCATTTGAATCCAGAATTGAGAGTCTATCAAAATTTTTCTTTGAAACAAATTAGCTGGATAATTTAACAAAGGAACTTAGAATTTCACATCATGTTTGCCAGCTGTAATAAATCATAACTGATTGTTTTTTCACTTTTCAATTTTATTGGCTTCATAAAAATTTAGAATGTTTTAATTTTCCTAAATAATTGTATATTCAAATATGCACAGGTGCTTCCCAAAGGAGATGCTTCCCCTCCATTTTGAAAATGGCACATTTGAAAATTGTGGAAGCATTATGGGAAAAGAGCACTATAAATCTGATATCATCTTTTAATTTTTTTTAGAAAATACAGGCATTTTGAACTAATGAAAATAAGTTTATAGCAGTTGAAACAGTTCTAAATACTCAAAGTCATCTGTAAACTCATTAGTTAAAATAGTTTCCCCAATTATTTAAATTATTATCTGCGCCTGTCCAACTTATGTATTTTTTGTTAACTTTTTTTTCAAAAATTTACCACAAGTGGTGCACATGGCATACTATAGGTCCTCTTCTCTTTCTCCCATTCTCATGAATGTATCAGTGGAACAAGCTGGTTATCTACTCAGCATCCCATTATCTTGATACAGAGCTATCCCATAGTTCTGTCATAAAATTCCTTGAAAGTATTCTTTATCGTTCTTCTTCTTTTGAAGATCTCATTGTTTCATGGTTGAAAACTGTTCATCCCCATCATATAGTCCTCTGTTGGTCTTCATATGAAATATTATTATTGTCCTTTTCAAGAATCCTCATCAATAATAGCATTCTCGTGATGGAAAGGAGCAAAATGTGTCTATGTCCAAAAAAAATTACATAATGACTTTAGCGTTTCTTTCCATAGTATATATGAAAATAATATTTTTTATATATTTCTATATATTCTATAAATTTCTAACTAAAATTTTTAAATAATAGGTACATTGTTAATACAGTTTTGTGGATAGATGTTATTTACTATTTCAACCAATATTCTGTGTCATTTATGTGAATTTTGGGTAAAATTTCTTAGAACCTCGATTATCTATTTCCTTAACATAGCATTTTGAGTTGACTTACAAACAAGTTATCAAGAGTTTTGTTTTGATTCATAATGGAGAAAACAGAGCTGTAACTTTTAGTTCTGATGTTAAAGACAAATTCAGTTGGAGATGAGAAGAGATTGATGACTTTGGTTAGATGTTTTATAGAGGAGTGTCTGGTTCCCCAAAGTGACCAACCTCTACTCCCACAGGGAAGCTAATGACCTATTAATTCTTCAAACCCCAAGAGACAAGTCAAGCATTTATTAAATATATTGTAAGCATTTGCTAAGTGTTAGAAGTTACTGAGTGAGGGCAGTAGCCAATCGTCATGGCAATGTAAGAAACTGAAGTCTAGAAGATAAATAAATAACAGCCTTGAAGTTAGATGCCTAAAACTCACTTTCCATCTGCTCTGTACCCATTTTATATGGAACTATTCATTTACATATGGTGTTCCTCACTAGGTTCTAGGCTCCTTGAGACTAGGAGGTATTTTTCTTTTCTTTGCATCCCCAATTCTTAGTACAGTCCATTGGCATCTAGCAAGTGCTTGTTTGATCACATCAAGGCAGGATAGTAAGGATGAGTGAATTGTGGTCTGAGAGGCCAGTGACAGAGGGCAGATAGAAGATTGTGATATTCAGAATATACACAATCATCTGGACTTCTGTGAGAAGGAATCACCCCACAAAGATTTCTGCCTCCTTAGTCAGAGTCTCTTATCATCTCATCATAGTTATGATTACAGGAGAAAATGATTACTTAATCACTTTTCTTGCCTATAAGAATATTGTGACCCCCAAAATTTCAAATTAATGTTAATATTTTATGCAAATATCTTCCTATATTAGGAACATTTTTCTGTTTGCAATTATATGAACCTATTGGTATCTTATGGCATACTTTTTCAATTCATCATTGTAGAGCAGTGACCCCAAGTTTTTAAAGGTTATTCCAGTCCAACACAAATTAGTATAATCTGGCAATATGGGAAGACTATAGGCAATAGTCTCCTCTATACTTCTCTCCTTGGAATCATGATTCAAAGAGGCTTGCCACCATCTTGACCATAGAGCAATAAACATTGTAGTCACATACTCCAATAAAGTCCACTACTATGACCTATAAGGGCTTGGTATTGTATAGGATTGGCAACTTGGAGCTGAAAGACATAGAATTCATCTAACTCAATTCTCTCATTCTACATATGAGGAAGAGAAGAGTCCCCAAAAGTAAAATAATGATCACATTCCCTTGCAGAAATAAGTGGCAGATTCAGGATTTGAATTCAGATGTTCTGACTATAAATGAAGTGATTTTCTTTTATATCAGCTACAAGTAGTGGCAGCTGGATATACATAGATAGAACACTGATCTTGAAATCAAGGAGATTGTAGTTCATATCCAGCCTCAGGCCTTCACTAGCTATGTCACCTGAGTAAATCACTTAACCTTGGCCCAGTTTCCTCATCTCAAATGTGAGAATAATAATATCACCTCTCTCCAAGGACTGCTGTAAGGATAAAATGAGATGATATTTGCAAAGTGCTTTGCAAACCTTAAAACACTAAATAAATACTAGCTATTATAATTACAGTTGCTGTTGTACCATTTATTTCCACTAATGAAATCAGGAAATCTATTGATCTTTTAAAGTATATAGATCCCTTACCTCCCTAGATCCTATTTCAAAAACTATTAATCTTCAAGATAAAGATTTTTTTTTCCACAGTGGTTGTCTTCAAACAATGTGGACATTATCTTAGTAGTACAATCTAAAACTCTGAAGCAGAAATTATCTTTTATAGTGTGATTATTATTCCCTTTATCCAAAAGCTGAATTCTACCTTTTCTTCATTGAAACTCTAGGGATTGCAGAGTTGATAGTGAACTGATGTTTCTTTCTATTTGATTAAATTCAAAAAAATTCAACATGTACTTACATAGCACCAATATGTGCAAAGTTCTGTGACTAAGTCCTTAGACAACAAATACAAATTTGAAACTATTTCTTCTCTAATTCTGCTCCTCAAGTAGCTTTCTCTTTCATTGATAATGTGAGATATTAGTTCAGCTTTCCCTCTGGGGGCAGTATTGGTCTCATCCACTATACTAAATGCTAAATATTGTACCATTTCTTTGAGAAGGAGGATAGTTACCTATGGTGATGGCAAATGTACATAGTCCCCGTATTGGAGAAGCTGAAGCTGGTGGATCTCTTGAGTTTGGGAGTCTTGAGTGGTCATCAGGCTCATGTTAATAGGTTTTCTACCCCAAGTCTAACAGTAACATGGTACCCAAATAGTAGAAAGGCACAGAGCTGCCAAAATAGATGTGAAACAACCCATTTCAGTAAACCTGAGCAAGTTAAAGCTTCCATGTTTATCAACATTGTGATCAGACACTTGTTGACCAGGAATAACAAGGAGATCCAATCTTGTAAAAAGCGAGGGTATATCTGTATTTTGTCCATCAAAGGACACTTTTTTAACTGCCCTTCACACTACTTCTAAAACTAAAATAAAAATTTTAATTTTAATACATTTAAACATACTTCAAAGAAATTATAACTTTAATGTATCCATATCCTGGCAACATTCAGCATCATCTTGTTACCACGTATCACATATGCCCTCACAAAGGTGATTGTACCACTGCTCATAGTGTGGTTTTGTAGTCATGTCGTCAGCAATCATTTAACCCATTCACAAATTAACAAGCATTTATAAACAGTCAACAAGCACTTCTTTAGCATTTATTATAAGCCAGGCACTAAATTCTAAGGACTGAAAAAAGTCAGTCCCTATCCTCCAAAAGTCATATTCTAATTAGGGAATTTTTTTTTTTGTAAATAAATAGAGTCAATTAAATTTATATGGCACAGATGAAGTTAACCTGAAAGATGAAGGCTGATGGAAAAAGGAAAGGCTTCCTGTGAGAAGTAAGATTAGTATTCGTATTGAAAGAATTTAGGGAAATTAAGAGGCAAAGGTGAAGGTTCAGAGCACTGCAAAAGCATGAAGACCAGAAGTGCAGTACTGTGGGAGCCTGCAAGCACGCCAATGTCTATTGGAAAGAAGTGTGAGAAGGCTGGAAAGGATAAAAGAAGCCAGGTCAAGAAGAGCTATAAATGCCAAACAGTTATCAGTGGCAAGCTGACTATACCATCATCATGGTGTGAAAGAAAGAATACTCATCTTGGAGTTTTAAAAAATACTTCAAATATCAGTTCTAAAAGCTGCATTTAACCTTTCTATGATTAAGTTCCCTTATTTAAAAATAATAATAATAATAACTCTTTTATTAACTACTATACTGGGTTATTTGTGAACCTTGAGATATTATATAAATATCCATTGATAATAATAGTGATATTATTATTTATAATAGTTGTGGATTTTTATGGGTTTTCTCTGATATTCTCCATATTTTATCATTAATGACTTCAGGAAATCTTTCTTATAATCTTTGCCAACTTGATATGTTTAGGTGCCATCTGCTAAAGGACAGAAATTTTAAAGACGTTACAGCGGCCTACAAGTCAATGAGACAGAGTATGTGAAAGGCAGAATCTCCTGGAAAAATCTTGATATATGATAAAAAAAGACTTTCCCAGACCTACCTTAGTATGTGAACTATTGCAGTCTTGGCAAGAAGTTTAATATGAGATATTTGTTGACATTCAACATATGTTTACCTGTTGATTGACTAATAATTTCTTTTTTCTCTCAGAGTTGAGATTATACTTTTAAGCAGAAAAGCATGACCAGGGGGAATTATGTGCTTGCCTAAGGCACATAAATACTTTAAAAATACTCACATAATGATCAATCTCCTGCTTAATGATAATTCCCTCTGATCTTACCACAAAATGCTTTATTTTCACATATTTAAAACATGTCCCAAACCAAATAAGACAAAGTACCCATATCTTATTTGTAAGTTGTGAAAAGATAAAAATTAACATTACCTTTGATTTCTACTGTATTGATTTTACACTATGATTGATTTTATGATGCATTGATTTCTATAATGATTAGTATCTCCTTGATATCACTTCACTCAAAAATTTGGTTTTTCTTAGTCCAAATGAATGTAAAGTCTTGATCAAAAGAGAATGTTATTATCACTTACAGAGCTAGATCCCGGAATATTTGCTTGTTTTCTATAATTCCCAGTAATTTAATATTTTACCTTCCCCCCAAAATAAAAATTCTTACTTGTGTAATTAGGGATGGTTTTATACCTCAATTTTCTTGCCAAGATTACAAGACATAAATGAGTCCCATGAAGCTATCAACCTGCCTTAATTGTCAGAGGGGACATGATTTTAGCCATATCTGAATGCCAACTTACTTTCCCTAGCTATAGCTAATTGTACTAATCCTAATCCTAACCCTTTCTCCAAATACAATTGTTATTTATCCCAACTATCCAGATCCTCCTTTTTTCCTATGCACCATAAAATGCATCTCATAGGCCTTACTAAGGTGGCCTGTCTGACCCATATTGTTAATAGTTATATGTAGTCATGGTTAATAAACTGATTTTGCTAAGAGAGCATATTTCAGTTAATTTTTATTTCATTTTACTCTCCATAAAGTACAAAGGAGAAGTCTGAAATCCTATGCATTTTAGCTGACTCTGAATATATTCGCAGAATACTAAAAAGGGATGCATATATACTATGGAAATCTAGGAGGGGTGATGTTGTATATACATGCCCAGGGGCACTGTTGCCAAAGAAAAAGGCATTATATCTTTCCAGATTCCAGATTCTTTTACTGGGCCATAAGAAGTCATTTACTAGTAATAAGTTTCCTAATGCCTACTTAGAAGATATCCTCTCAAAATCATAGGATTATGGTTTCCTAGATTTTGGAGAGGGAAATCAGTCAGCCAAAAATTCTAAACATAGTCACCACACTAAATCATTGATTAGAAATGTATGATCCCATTTCGTCTAGATGGTCTCTGCTAAATCTCTGCTAAGATTCATTCACTCTCTTGCTAATGCTCCTGTCCCTGTCCCTGTTTAGCAGATTATCTGAGCATAACTCAGCTAGTGTGGACCCAAGAGAGTCATACAGAGTTAAAAGCATCATTCTCAAGTCTCTTCTTTCTTTTTTTAAATACTAACTCTTTATTTTTAAAATACATGCAAAGATAGTTTTCAACACTGAGCCTAGCAAAACTTTGTGTTCCAAATTTTCTCCCTCCTTTCCCCCCAGCTCTCCCCTAGGCAGCAAGTAATCCAGTACAGGTTAAACATGTGCATTTCTTCTATACTTGTTTCTTCTTTCAACTGCACAAATGGAAGGTTATCTAAGTGAACAACTTTCTTGCCCAGTTGATTTAAATATGGGAATTTTCTCCTTTCTTTTTACTGAAAATCTGGATCGATACAAAGATTGGGAGGGATACCTTGAAGTCTTTCTATTTACTTATGAAAGAAATTCCCTTTACTTTATATAAGTTCTGAGATGAAATGGGACAAGTCTTTGTCACCAATTATTTTACCCTGTTTTCTCCAGAGCTATATATATACACACAAAAGTGGGTACTAAGATATTGAAATGAAGTATTACTATAGGGCATAGAAGTACCTTGGAATCAGAAACACTTGCGCACAATAATTGTGTGATCTTGGATAAGTCACATAAAGATTTTGCATACTAAACAATTCTCTCCTATTTTAAGTTGCTGAAAAGGTGTCACTTTGCATTGTCAGAGGGAATCTCTTCATTTGGAAATTCCTGTATAAATGAAATCAGAGGCTCAATTCCTATCCTTACAAAAGCAGCAACAGAAAACCAAGTGAATTCAAAGAGAATCATTTATTTGAAAGGATTATTGACATGATAGTTTGACAACTTTTAGCTTGATCTGGATTTTGTTGTTGTATGCATGCCCCATTTTCAAAACAAGTCTCACAAGATGACATGGATCATAAAAGTAGAGTTAAAACAGACCTAGAGTTTATCAAAACCAATTCCCCATTTATTATAGAACATAGGAATCCCCACTACAATCAGTATGTGATGGGAATTACATTAGGTCATGAGGCAAATTATTCCATTTTTGTAAAACTATGGTTCGGCAATGATTTTTCATATTCTTTTACACTGAGATGAAATCTTCCTTCAAGTCCCTTCAATTCCTTAGTCCTCATACTTCATTCTGCAGCACTAACAGCCACGATTGTATTCCCTCTCTTACTGGAAAACCTTTGGAATTTTGGAAGACAGTCATCCTGGATCTTCTTAGTTTTCTCTTCAACCAGCTAACCACAACCAGTTCCTTCAAATATGTCTCATTTAACAAAATATTTAGAGCTTTTATTGTCCTGATCACCTTTCCACACTACTGATTAGTCAATAGCCATCTCAATATATGGTGGCTAGAGTTGAACCTAATATTTCAAAGAGGATCATTCACCTACTGGGCATCATAGCATAATTTCATTTCCTTTTTTTGTGGCTGCAAGCCTTCTTTGTTAGCATCAATCAATGAATCTGTATTGGATACCTACCATACACCAGACATTATGTTAACCACTGGTGCTAAAAGTACAAAGAATGAAGTGCTCTACAGTCAGGGAGAAGTTTACTTTTTAATCATTGTAATGGAGAAGATAAGTACATATTAAAATATGTGCAGCATACAGTAAATAACCAAAAATATACATTATATGTGTATATATGATGTAGGAACAAGAGTTTGGAAGGGAACATGTGAAAAACTTGAGAATCAAGAAAGGTTGTGTGCAGAGCACATATTTTAGAAATGTCTTAAAGGAAAAAAGGGATAGAGTAGAGAGGAAGAGATAAAGAGGGAGTGCACTGCAAGCATGGAAGATGACCAACACAGACACCAAGGTGGGTGATGGAGTGTTATGTGTGAAGAATAGCGAAAAAGTGGTTTGGCCGGATCTCAAAGTGAAATCCTAGAAAAAATGATCCTAGAAAGATATGTTGGGCCCAAATGGTTTAGAGTTTACAAGCAAACAATGAAGTTTAGATTTTTAATGATGGAAGGAAATAGAAAGCCATTGTAGTTTGTTGAATAGAAGAGTCACAGGAACAGATCTATTTAGGCAGCAATGTGTAGCATGTACTGAAGGAGTGAGAGACTTAAGGCAGAGAGAACAATAAAAAGGTAAATGAAATAATTTAGGTTTAAGGTGATGAAATTCTATAGAAGGTGGTAGCTAAGGTGTAAGGAAAGGGAAGGGGTTAAGATACAAGAGACATCATGAAGATAGAAAAGGCAA
Source organism: Sminthopsis crassicaudata (assembly GCF_048593235.1). Classification (NCBI taxonomy): domain Eukaryota; kingdom Metazoa; phylum Chordata; class Mammalia; order Dasyuromorphia; family Dasyuridae; genus Sminthopsis; species Sminthopsis crassicaudata. The sequence continues at coordinate 19,216,708 of NC_133619.1, read as the reverse complement.
GATTTGGAGGGGTTGTTGAAAAAGAGTCAGGAGTAGAGGATAATGTTGAAAATACATACCTGGGAGGTTGGGAAACTAATGGTAGGTTTAATAAAAGTAGGAAAGTATGAAAAGGAGGGTGATAAGGAGTTCACTTTCAGGTAGGTTGAGTTTAATGTGTCTTTGAAGCAGTTTAAAATACTGAATAAGCAAGTGTTGATATGAGTCTGGAGCTCAGTGGAAAGAATGGAACTGGATATAAAGTACAGATCTAGGATTCATCTCTTAAAGTAATATAGAAATATTAATAATAATTGTATATATATAGTTTTTATGGCTTACAATCACTTCACCTTTATTATCTTATTTAGCCATAAAAAAAAAAACTTAATAAAGTTCTAATATTATCTCCATTTTACAGATAAGGAAACTGAGGCTGAAAGTATATACTCATAAACTCTTATCTCTATTTAGATCATGGATCTAGATCTTAAAAGAACCTCAGAGGACACATAATTTGGTCCACAGTTTTAATATATAATTAAATAATATCTGGAGACTTTAATTTGCCCAAAGACATATGGGTAGTTTCAGAATTTAAAATCAAGGCTTTTGAGACCAGAACCAATTAGCTTTTCACTCTGCCCATCTCAGGTCTTCAATGTCTATTCAATTCAGAAAGCTTTAATTAAATGCCTATACCTACTATGTATAAGAACCCGTGCCTAACATGAACCCTTATTTTGCCAAGGGCATTCATTTGTTTGATAGGCATGGTCAGACTGTAAGCTTATTGTGAAACATATATGAATAGAAAAATTCCTTTCATGGAAGAGCAGTTAGCGTGCTACAGGGATAGATACACATTTTTCTTTCAGCCTTCTATTTGCACGGTTTATTTGGTTTTCCACTTCCATTCTATAGAACTTCAACCCATTCTACAAGCAAACAAGTCCTGAGTCCCCTTGCTGGAGAGCTGAAAGTCTTCACTTATTAGAGAGACAATTATAAATCCAGGACTCTTAAGCCTGACCACTGTTCAAGTCACAATGAAATCTATAAGACTGAAAAAAAATATTTGTGTCTTGTGAATGGAAATCAGCAATGAAGATAAGTAATTTCCTGGACCATCTTCAAAATCCATCAGAAAGGAGTAGTGACAACTCTAGATAGATATCTGTAAATCAATACCCTTTGCTACTTCGCACACTCCTCTTAGCTGCCAGGGATAGCTTTACTCTAAAAAAAAGAGTCAATTATTTGAACTGATACCATCATTCCTTACAGATTGCCCTCTATTTACTTCTATTCTGAACTTCTTATATAAGCCTGGTTGACATTCCAGATTGAACTGTCCTCAAATGGGAAAAAAAAAAAAGTAATTATGCTTGAAGAAAGGTCTTTCTTTTTTAATACCACAGTTGACCAGTTGTGAAATTACTTAAAGGAAGCTTACCTAGTTCATTCGCCTTTCATTGAATTTGGAAATAGTCCACACTTCAGAGAACTAGCAACTCCCAATGAGCCTTAGAATCTTCAGCTAATTTCAGCTGAAATGATTCCTAAAGTGGTTTCTTCCTATTAATTATGTTTAAGAACCAGTTAATTGTCTTCACAACATTTTTTAAAAAAGGTAACTTCCAAAAGTTTCCTGGTTGTAATAAAGTCCAATGACTTTTATTGATGTTTAAAACCAATGATCATCTCCTCAACTGGGTGTTCACCATGGAATCATCGTCAAGGGGCAGCTGATCCATGTCTCAGTTGACATGAGATCTTGCTGCCATAACATTTTCTGGAATTCTGTAAAATGAGAGATTGACCTCTGTGACCTTCTTTTAAGGTCCCTTCTCCTTGAAATATATAATCCCTTCTCCTTGAATAAATCTGTATAGGAAATATGTGTGTGTACATATATACATATGTGTATGTGAGTATGTGTATAAAATAGTAAATATATCTATAACTATATGTCTATATATATAATCAATATGTTTTTCTAATCTATATCTATCTATATAAGTGAAATATATATATATATATATAATATATATATATATATATACACATATATATCTACCTATTAAATGAAAACTTTAAAAATTTGCCACCTTGCAGAATAAGGCCATATATATTTTGCTGCTATTTTACAAAAAAATAAAAAATAAAAAGATGTCCTAGCATGCACATCAGCACTTTTAATATGACTTCAATTAGTTTAGCCATAGCTCAAAGACTACTTCATTGTTTCAGGTTGTTAACCACAGTGTCTTCTAAAATGAAGCATTCTTACTGTCATTTCGCAAAAGTCATTTCTTCCTTTATGAATTTGGCAACGAGGAAATTTCAAAGATACCAGTGTGGGATTGTTATCAGGCACCAGCCAAAGCTGTCAGGCCTCATTACTTCCAAGACAAAAATTACAGGATAATGCGGGTGATGCTTGAATAGAAACCCATGGTGCACCATCTCCATCGTGTGGTGAGATAACGACAGCGGCAGTCGGAGACTGAACACCAGCTGGCTCCCCACCCCCTTCCCTGGGCAGCACACAGAGATGGATGGGGGGACCAAAGACTTCTGAGAGCGTTTCGAACGGCTGGCTGCACTCCGAGCCGACTGCACCCAACGGAGCTACTCTTCTCCAGAATGGGATGCGGCCCTTCTAAAAAAGCTCATCTCAAGGATCTACAAAGAAAAGCAGCCAGATGTCTTCAGGGGATGGAGAGTCTGATCTCCAATTGGCCTTGTGGTCTATAAATCACAGAGGAGAGCCACTAAAGTCTAAAGAGGGAAAGCCAACTTTGGGGTCAGAAAACCCTTGGTCCGGCTTTGTCACAAATATTAGCTGGATGAGCATATAAAAGTCACAAGCTCTTAGTGTCCCCAGGCTGCTCTCGAAGACTTTAATTTGTGGAGTATTTCTGTGTCAGGAGTCCCTCACTAGTAAATTCACAGGTTTGGACCTCTACCCCCAAACCAACTTTGTTTTTATGGTGTTAGGTATTGGAGGAACGGAACCTTCCGACAATGATATTATCATCGTCGATGAAATGGATTCATCAGGAAAGATTACATTTTTCTCTCCCTCTTATTTATTTCTCCCTTCTACTTTTTACCTCTGAATTGTCAGATTTGACAGATTAGATTATACGCAGATTTGCTTAGTACTCTCCCAAGAAAGCCTGACGAAGATCAAGTTATTAAAATCTATTCACTCTTAGTCAAAAACCCCCATCTTGACCATGGCAGGGAGATGACTTCCTCTATACTGAGGTGACTTTTTTTTTCATCTTTTAGAATATAGCTAGTCACCAAAAACAAACAGGAACAGATCCAGTCCCTTCCAGAAATCCAAGCCCAAACTCTAGTCTTGCTGATTCTAAATGATTAGTGTTGTTAATACCCAACACACCATTGGAGCTCTAATTTGGAGGAGAAAATAATAAAGCTTAGCTGCAGTTCCTTGGATATGTAGTTTTCAACTGCCAATAGAATGCAGGGGGGAGAGAGAAAGGATCATGCTGCTGTCTGAAAAAAAATAGCCTTCCTTTCCTTGTACATATAGGTCAAGCAAAACAGGGATAAATTCCAATGGTTTCAAAGCTAAGATTACTGAAATAAGATCACAGGATTATAGTGTTAGGGCTGGAAGAGACCTTAAAGGTCATCTTGTTCATTCCTTTCATCTTAATGTTATCATCAGACTGAGACCCAGAAGATACAGTGACTCACACAGTGTCACACAGATGGGAAAGAGCAGAGGTTGAATGGTTAATCTATAATTCTTGTGCTTACTTCTCCACGGAAAATCTATGAACCACCGGTCCTTTCATCTGCCAACAATTTCCTTATCTTCTTTTTTCCCTTATGGTGAAAATGTCAAGGTTGACATTTCAGTTAATATTTGTAAATGATGGCAATATCCTGGTCTTCTTAGTACCTGGTCCTCTCTTTTCTGTCTCTCTTCCACCATCATTGCAGAAACAGAAAGGGGTCATGTAGGACTAAGTGCCATTTTCTATCTCTATCTCACCGGTCTCTCTTGGAACAATAATAATATACTTAGCCAGGTAAATCCTCGGAAATCAGACATTGTTTGTTGTCACCAAAACCTTTCCATGCCCCACTGTCATAGCCTTCAAGAACCAACCTCATGATAAGACATGGGACAAATGACCTTCATTAGATAAAAATATCTTACAGCCATTCACATGTTAGTATGATATTTTAAATTTCACAGATGTAAGCACACATGCTTTGCAACTTCAGACCATAAATTTCTACAATGCTCAGGAGACTGAAGTTACTATTTTCCTTGTTCAATTAGGTGGTTAATATTGTTTTACATGATAATGCTAGGGTGAGTGTTACTATCAAGTATTTCTTGCTATAATTATCTTTTTCACTCATATGTATGTATCTTTCCATCTCTCAACCTCGGGTTTTCTCTTTCTCTTTTGTCCTTCTTTCTTGCAGTTTCTGTCTCCCTGTTTTTGATTTTTTCTCTTTGTATATCTCTATTTCTCTGTCTCTGTCTCTCTGTCTCTGTCTCTGTCTCTCTCTCTCTATTTCTCTGTCTCTGTCTCTCTGTCTCTCTCTCTGTCTCTCTGCCTCTCTCTCTGTCTCTGTCTCTCTCTCTGTCTCTCTCTCTCTATTTCTCTCTCTGTCTCTCTCTCTCTGTCTCTGTCTCTCTGTCTCTCTCTGTGTGTCTCTCTCTCTGTCTCTCTCTCTGTCTCTCTCTGTCTCTCTGTCTCTGTCTCTTTCTCTCTGTCTCTCTGTCTCTGTCTCTTTCTCTCTGTCTCTTTCTGTGTCTCCTGTATTTCTTTCTTTTTTATTAAAGCCTTTTTTTTATTTTTCAAAACATATGCCTGGATAATTTTTCAGCATTAACCTTTGAGAAACCTTGTGTTCCAATTTCGCCCTCTTCCCCCCACTCCAGTCTCCTATTTTTCAAACACATTCACACACATACACACATGAACAAAAATGGAAGCTCTCCCTTTGCTTAAAAAAAGGTGCACGCTTGCCTGATCTCCTTGAACTACAGATGATCTCTTTCCTTTTCTAGCACAGCTTATGAAATGGTGGGTGAAGTGCTTTCTTATTTCCTGAGCTCTGGGCTTGCTGATTCCACATGGGCTGAGCGCTACCAAAGGCATCAAGGACAAATGCCTTCTTATTGCTCTGCTTATAGATTTAAAACTAAAATTCTCCACTTATTACGAGTTGTTCTTCCAAAAGTCTCAAAGCATTCTTTTAATAATCCTTACAAAACTCCTCTGAAGGGAAAAGAATTATGAGCATGGTCACCACATCCTTACAGAGAAGGAACCTGGAGACAGAGAGATTAAATGAGTACCTGGTCTGAGGTCAGGAGGTAAGTCAATACCAGAGCCAAGGAGAGTGCCCTTGGCTGTTGAGGTCTCCTGCCTCTTTAGCATGGTGCTTCATCATCTTCAAAACATTCTCTTTAAGTTGTAAGGATTCTGACAATAAAATCTTTCCCATGTTCTCAGGGCCTATAAATGGCAACCATCGCAAGGGAATCCAGAGAACAGAAGCAAAACCTCCACTGGGAGGTAAGTGGGATTGTTCTTACATCTCTCAAAGTTCTGTAACTTCCAAGTTATTTATACATTTCCAATATTATCTCTGTTAAACCTTTGACTTCTCACTTATTGTTTCATCTGCTTTCCTTGCCAGAACTCAGCCAAGTACCGGGCGATGTCCATCCCAAAGGGACTAACTCATTCTTCGGGTTCAAGCAATTGACCCAGTTCTTAGATTCCTGAAACTTTCTATTCAAACCCTATAGAGAGACTTCCAGGTATCAAGAGGAACAAGATGGAGGACTAGATCTTTTCTCTGCTTCCCACAACTTCTCAGATCACTCTAAAACAGCAAAAATGAAACAGCTTCAGCCATTTCTACATTCTAGGAAATCCAGAATCCAAAAGAAATGAAACAAAAAAGAAACCATGAGTGATGATTAGCAAATCAGAGCTCACTCAGCAGCCCTCTCCCACCTATCACACTCTCTTTGGGCAACATAATAAAATTCAGACCCCAACTTCATTTCCCCGCACCTCCAGTTACTACCTCCCTATTTCCAGTGCCATGGAAATCCTGGCTCCAAGCTGTGGAACTTTACCCTGGCCAGAAGAGAGTGAGATGGGGGTCACCCCACAGGAGCAAAAGCCTCCTAAGGTTCACAAACTCAGAGCTATCATTGAGGAGGTGAATTCTGGATCCAAACTCCAGATATTAGACCAAAGAACCAAGCAACAAGAGAAGCTGGACTGCATGGTAGGAGATGAGAGATGAGGGGAGGGGTAATGGTGAGCAGAGAACAATATCTACCTGGAACCAGTTCCATGAATTAACTTGAACTACCATGAATTAACCCAGCAGGTAGGTAGCACAGTGAAGAGAGGACTCAGTCTAGACTCAAGAAGAACTCAAGAAGAGTTCAAATCTGAACTCAGAAAAGTACTAGCTATGTGAAACCAAGCGAGTCACTTAATTTTGTTTGCCTCAGTTTCCTCATTTGTAAGGCGACCTGGAAAAGAAAATGACAAAACACGCCAGTATCTTTGTTTGCCAAGAAAACCCCAAATGGGGTCATAAAGTATTGAACATGATTAAACAATAGCACCTAATAAGGATTCAGATCCATCTCCCAAAGAAATCACTATCAGAGGAGAGGGAGTCATAAAGAAAAAAAAATAATAATAATAAACAAATATATGAAAACCTCAAAGACCTTGAACATAAGAAGAAAAATTGATAAGAAAAAAACCTAGTAATAACAGAATGAAATATGGCCTCCAGATGTGGGAAATTAGTTCAGGCATTTATAAATAGATATGGCAAAACAAAGGGAAACAATGCAATACTTGATGAGACAGAGGAGAGCATGGAACCACAATATACTCTTCCTGAGTGATTCAAAAAAGAAACTGGAATTATGAGAGCAGAACTTAGGACCTGCAGAGCAAAAATAATGATCAAAATAGAAAAGCTGGAATTTTTAATAGCAAATCTAATCAAAAAAATAAAAGAGAACAATATAATGGGGGTATAAATAAACAGAAATAAAGGATAATCAAGAAGAGAAGCAAAAAACAATAGAATTTTTAAAAATTCGTTTACTATACAAAGAAAATATGTTCAATTAAAGACAGGATACATAGAGACAAGCTAAAGATCATAAGTGTCCCAGAAGAGCACAACAAAGGGAAAAACAACAAAAAAACATAACATCATTAAGAAGGAAATAATAGCACAGTAATGCCCAGAACTTCTGGACACAAAAAAATGAAATTTTAATTGAAAGAATTCACAGATCGCATCTAGAAAAAAATAAAAAATAAAAACCCAGAGTGCAAACCTCAAAGCACATAGTGTTTAAATTTAACAATTCAATTCAGAAACAAGTTCTGCAAGCCATTTTTAAAAAGGCTTTCAAATACAAAAGAAAGGAAATTCAACAAATACAAAATAGATATAGCTTCAACTTAAGGGAAAATATTTTCAGATGATCAAAGAACCAGAGCTTAGAGGGACCTCACAGATGATCCATAATGTACACTGAGACTCAGGGAGAAGAAGTAAGTTGCCCCAGGTGATATAGATAGTAAGTTTCAGAATCAGGATTTAAACAGAGAGAACAGTCTGACTCTAGAACAAGAGTTTATTTCTGCTCTTTGAATGATTCTCCTATCAAGAATGTTCAGCAAAATCATAACTCTAGATTTTTGTTGTGGTTGTTGTTCAGTAATTTTTTAAGTCATATCCAACTCTTAATGAATTCTGAGTTTTCTTAAAAATGACAGTGGATTGCGTTGCCATTTTCTTCTCTAGCTCATTTTAGGCTGTATTTAAATTTAGGAAGAAGAAGATTCTTCTTGGTTCAAATCCTGGTACTCTGCACCACAAAGGTGCTTATAGATACATAGATGTAAACAAAAAAATATATTGGAAAATACAGTTTAGGAATAAAGAATAAGAGAGGATAAAGGCACACTGCCTACACAAAAGCCTCACATTTATGCATTACAAAAAAGAAATGGAGGACTCTAGGCTTGGTGAGAATCTAATAACATCACAAAAAAATGAATGCTTATTAAAAATGACGAAGTCCAGGCTAGATCCCAGCTGAACTCTCCAATTTCCCTCCAAAGAACTTTAAAATAACACTTCAAATGAAATTTTAACCCAACAGACCCAATAAAAGATTAAAGGGAGACTTTGCAAGACAGGTCTATAATACCCAGATGGGCACCTGCTTAGCTGTGCCCGGAACACAAGTGGCAGGTCTGAGATGTGGCTGTAACAGCAGCAGGAGCAGGAGCAGCAAATTCAGGATCTCTGAGACCAGAGAGGATAAGAAAGTCAAATGGCTGATCACAAAGAGATTGAAGGGTACTCTTGGCTGTCAATAGGAGTCGCTGGAACTGACTTAGTAATTCTGGGTTGCAGTTCAAGGGTTGTTACAGGAGAAAAGTGTCCTTGGTCACAAAAAGCTATCAGTTGTGGCTACAAAAGAACAAGGAACTTGGTCAATTTTCCAGAGTCAAGAAGAACACTAGTACTTCAGGCAGCAAGGGAGGAAAGGCCCTTCCCGAGGAATGACTAGAGTACAAACCAGGGGAGCAGTGACCATACCTTTCCTAACATCTTAGAAGTCACAAAAACTTGCAGACCTCCAGAACTACCTCTAAAAAGAACCAAAAAAAAAAAAAAAGGCTAAAGCTTGGAGCCATGTCTCCCAACCTCTAGGTAAGTAGAACCCCAGTTTAACAAAAGTCCAAAGTCAAGAAATAGGCTGTAAAATGAGCAAAAAGGAAAGCAGGGGAAAAAAAAAAAGGAAGGAAGGAAGGAAGGAAGGAAGGAAGGAAGGAAGGAAGGAAGGAAGGAAGGAAGGAAGGAAGGAAGGAAGGAAGGAAGGAAGGAAGGAAGGGAGGAAGGAAAGGAGGGAGGGAGGGAAGAAGGAAGGAAGGAAGGGAAGAAGGAAGGAAGGAAGGAAGGAAGGAAGGGAGAGAGGGAGGGAGGGAGGAAGGAAGGAAGGAAGGAAAGAAGGAAAGGAAGGGATGGAAGGAAGGAAGGAAGGAAAGGAAGGAAAGGAAGGAATGGAAGGAAGGAAGGAAGGAAGGAAGGAAGGAAGGAAGGAAGGAAGGAAGCGAGGAAAGGATGAAAGGATGAAAGGAAGGAAAGGATGAAAGGATGAAAGGAAGGAAAGGAAGGAAAGGAAGGAAAGGAAGGAATGGAAGGAAGGAAGGAAGGAAGGAAGGAAGGAAGGAAGGAAGGAAGGAAGGAAGGAAGGAAGGAAGGAAGGGAGTATTGTGCATGGCAATAGCAAGATTATACACTGACCAGTTCTGATGGACGTGGCTCTCCTCAACAATGAAATAATTCAGGCCAATTCCAATGCTCTTGTGATGAACAGAGTCATCTACACCCAGAAAGAGTGCTGTGGAAATTGAGTGTGGATCACAATATATTATTTTCTTTTTTTTAATCAAAGTTTTTTATTTACAAAACATATGCATGGATAATTTTTCAACACTGTTTCTTGCAAACAAAGTCTTCTGTTTCAAATTATCCCCTCCTTCCCCCATCCTCTTCCATAGATGGCAGATAGTTCAATATATTTAAATATGTTAAAAATATATGTTAAATCCATTATAAGCATATATATTTATACATTTATCTTCCTGCACAAGAAATATCAGATCAAGAAAGAAAAAAAAAAACCTGATAAAGAAAACAAAATGCAAGTAAACAACAAGAGTGAGAATGCTATGTTGTGGTCCATACTCAGTTCCCCCAGTCCTTTCTCTGGGTATAGATGGCTCATCACTGAACAACTGAAATTAGTTTGAATCATCTCATTGTTGAAGAGAGTCCATCAGAACTGATCATTTTTTATAATCTTGCTGTTAGCGTGTAATCTCCTGGTTCTGCTCACTTCATTCAGCATCAATTCATGTAAGTCTCTCCAGATCTCTCTGAAATCATCCTGTTGGTCATTTCTTACAGAACAATAATATTCCATAACATTCATATACCATAACTCATTATACTGTTCTCCAATGGATGGGCATCCGTTCATTTCCCAGTTTCTGGCCACTACAAAAAGGGCTGCCACAAACAATTTGGCACATATAGGTCCCTTTCCCTTCTTTAAGATCTCTTTGGGATATAAGCCCAGTAGAAACACTTCTGGATCAAAGGGTCCAGTTCGATAACTTTTTGAGCCAGAGTCAAGAAGAACACTAGTACTTCAGGCAGCAAGGGAGGAAAGGCCCTTCCCAAGGAATGACTAGAGTACAAACCAGGGGAACAGTGACCATACCTTTCCTAACATCTTAGAAGTCACAAAAACTTGCAGACCTCCAGAACTACCTCTAAAAAGAACCAAAAAAAAAGGCTAAAGCTTGGAACCATGTCTCCCAACCTCTAGGTAAGTAGAACCCCAGTTTAACAAAAGTCCAAAGTCAAGAAATAGGCTGTAAAATGAGCAAAAAGGAAAGCAGGGAAGGAAGGAAGGAAGGAAGGAAGGAAGGAAGGAAGGAAGGAAGGAAGGAAGGAAGGAAGGAAGGAAGGAAGGAAGGAAGGAAGGAAGGAAGGAAGGAAGGAATCACTCTACAGAATGGTTGGATCACTTCAGAACTCTACCAACAATGCATCAGTGTCCCAGTTTCCCCACATCCCCTCCAACATTCATCATCGTTTCATCTCATTTTAGCCAATCTGACAGGTGTGCAGTGGTATCTCGGAGTTATCTTAATTTGCATTTCTTTGATCAATAGTGATTTAGAGCACCTTTTCATATGACTACAAATAGTTTCAATTTCTTCATCTGAAAATTGTCTATTCACATCCTTTGACCATTTACCAATTGGAGAATGGCTTGATTTCTTATTAATTTGAGATAATTCTCTATATATTTTAAAAATGAAGCCTTTATCAAAACCTTTTAATGTAAAAATATGCTTCAGTTTATTGCTTTGCTTCTTATCTTGTCTGTATTAGTTTTACAACACGGTATTTTCAGTCTTTTTTTGTTGTTTGCTTATATTGTTTTCTTTCTCATTTTTTTCCTTTTTAATCTGATTTTTCTTGTGTGGCATGATAATTGTGGAAAATATGTATAGAAGAATTGCAGGTGTTTAACATATTTTGGATTACTTGCCGTCTAGGGGATGGGGTGGGGGGGAAAGGAGGGGAAAAATTAGAACATAGGGTCTCCCAAGGGTGAATGTTGAAAATTATCAATGCATAAAGGAATTGGATCAGAGACAAGACTATATAATCACACTCAGGTACAGAAATCCATTTTTACACAATAGGAAGATAGAAGGGAAAGGGGGCAAATGATATGAGGTATAGGGAAAATAAAAGGATGAGTAGATTGGGTGGAGGCAGTGGTCAGAAGCAAGACAGACTTTTGAGAAGTGACAGAAGGGGAGGGAGAATAACCAAAGGTAATGGAATGGAGGGAAATGCATTATTTGGCATCATAACTATGAATGTGAATGGGATAAGCTAACCCTGGAAGCTGAATGCATAATGTTTCAGAAACCAGAATTCAACAATATTCTGTGTGCAAAAGACAGAGTAAGGGTAAAAAGACATATATAGAATTGAAATGAAGAGCTGGAGCTTCAGCTGAATTGAAGAGAGTAAGGGTGGCAATCATTGTCTCAAACAAAGCAAAAGCAAAATTAAATGTATTTGAAAGAATTTTTTAAAAAGTACCACAGACAATGAAGTAATATAAAAAATTACAGCAAGCTTTTCTGATAAAGGTTTCATTTCTCAACTATTTAGGGAACTCGGTGAAATTTATGAAATTGAGAGGTATTGCCCAATTGATAGTCAAAGGATAGAAAGTCATTTTTCAGTAGAATAAAACAAAGCTGTCTATAATCATATGAAAAACGCTCGAAGTCACTATTGATTAGAGAAAGGCAAATTAAAACAGCTCCGAGATACCAGCTCATACTTCTCAGAAATGAGAAATGCTGGAGGAGACATGGGAAAATAGGTATCTTAATGAATAATTGCTGGAGCTGTGATCTGGTCCAATCTTTCTAGGGAACAAATCGGAACTATGCCTAAAAGGATAGAAAACTGTGCATTCCATTTGACCCAGCAATACCACTGTTAAATCTATATCCCAAAGAGATAAAAAAATACTAAAAGTATCTATATGTACAAAAACATTTTATAGCAGTTCTTTTTGTAGCAGCAAAAAATTGGAAATTGAGGGGATGCTCATCAGCAGGAGAATGGCTGAACAATATGTGGCAGATGATTGTGATAGAGTACTATTGTGCTATAAGAATTGATGAAGGGAGCCGTTTCCCTAAGGAAAAAAATACATGGCAAGACTTATATGAACTGAAGCAAAATAAAATGAGAACCAAGAGATCAATGTGCATTATAAGAGTAATACTGTAAAACATTTGGCTAGTCTGATCAATGCAATGATCCAAGGCAATGCTACAAAAGATTCATGGCGGAAAAATACTGTCTACTTTTAGAGAAAGAACATGAACTCTGAGAATAGATTAATTTTTTTTCATTTTATTTGTCTAAATATGGCTTATATGGACATAGATTTTGCATGATCTCCCATGAACAACTGGTATTGTATGTTTTGCCTTTGCAGTGAGTGGGGAAAAAGGAAGAGGAGAGAAAATATGGAGCTCAAAATTTAAAAAGGAAAGAATGTTAAAATAAATAAAGAATAAATATTAAAAGAATAAACAAAGAAGTAATATAAGAAAAAGAATGATTTTTGGATGATTTTTAAGAGTTGATACATTAGAGTTAACTTTCTTTATCATTTCTTATGTATAGATGGAGAGGAAGACAGAAGAGAGGAGAAAGGAAGGAGAAATTGAGGGGTGCAAAGGAGAGGGACAGAAATTAAGGGAGAGGGAGAAGAGAGGAGAAATAGAAAAGGGAGAAAGAGAATGGGAGTAAAGGGTGGAAGGGACAGAGAGAGAGGGAGGGAGTGGAGGAGAGGAAGGGAAAAACAAGGAAAGATGCATATATCTATCTATCTATCTATCTATCTATCTATATATATATATATGTAGAAGAGACTATTTTTCTCTTTCTGCTATTTAATTTCATTTTTAAATGGAGACAAGAGAAATGAAAAGGGGAATTAAAAACAGGGAGAGGTCAGATAGAAAAAAATGGCTGAACCAGCAAAGATATGAAGAGAATCAGATTGAAATAAGCAAAGAGACTGAGGTTGTAGCAATGGATGTGAAAAGGTGAGCTCACAGACTTGGAGCTTAAAAGGCAGCTCTGAAGTCATCTCCCACAACCCCTCGTTTTACCAGCTGAAAAAACAGGCCCAGGAGTCAAGTGACTAACCTAACTTACACCGGTAAGGAGCAGCAGAGCTTGGGCTGACTACAGACCCCTTCTCCTTCCTGCTTCACAAAGGGCTGAAAGGTTAATAATCCAACCACGTTCTTCTGTCTTTGGGAAAATGCTTGTGGGAATCAGGGAGGGCAACCCTAGCCTTTCCAAGTGCTGCTGTCTCTTTACATCTTTTATTTTTAACTGGTTTGTCATATTTGCATGGCAGCCCTTGTTTCAAAAGGGACAGCAGTGCCCCTTTGACAAATAAACTCATAGCTTTTCACTCGTTTGATGAGCTGTTGTCAGGAGCTACAGGTGCTGGAAGCCTTATATGTAAAATAAGAAGATTATTCTTATTTTTTATTATTGTTATTGTTGTTATGGCATCCATTAATACAGCACTTATTACTTGTCAGGCAATCTACTAAGTATTTTGCAAATATCTCATTTGGTCCTCAGAACAACCATGGGCACTAGGTGCTATTCTTATCCCCATTTTACAGTTGAGAAAACTGAGGCAGAGAGTCTCTAAGTGCCTTACCCATAGCTAGTAAGTATGTGAGGCCACATTTGGACTCCCATCTCCCTGCATCCATATCCAGCTTCAATCACAAGCAGCTTGAGCCAGGCCTTTGTAAAATTCATTTTCTTGTTTATCCCACTGAGATTTCTAAAAATCTCTTCTTCTCATTCCCCTTCTTCAGAATCCCATAACGTGGGGATGCAGGCCACCACAGATGACAGATTTCTAAACTGACACTTCCTGGCTGATATTTTAATATCTGCTGAGTGCTGTTATGCTCTGCTTTATGCATTTTTAAATAAAGGTTTTATATTTTGCATTTGTGCCCTGAGGCTTTTTGATCATGAATGGCATAATATTGTAAAGTTAATGAATAAAATAAACAAATTCATCAGTTGTGATATCTTAATTCCAGGGCTATGACAGACTCCAGCTTCCCCTCCCATTCCCCAGGAGGCATTTCCTAAGTGGGCTCTTAAGTACAGAGGAAGCTTCCCTTCCTTTGAGATTTTCAAGAATGGCAACAGGATAAGAGACAGAAAACCAATCAGAAAGACCTGGGACCAACTATTACTTTTCGGGGGTGGGGGGAAAGTAGTGGGTTAAGAAAATAGTGACTTGACCAAGGTCACACGTGTAGTGTCAAGTGTCTGAGTCTGGATTTGAACTCAGTGCTACTATGTCACCTAGCTGTCCCTCAGACACTGCTCTTAACCAGGTTCTGTCTATGGAATCAATAACCTCTGTGATCTAGGACCACCCATTTCAGAGAAGGTGTCCCAACTTGGATTGGTAAAGGGAGTTTCATCATCTGGTCCTTCCCTACACCAGTGCAATCAAACTACAGATCTGATTTCATTAAGAGTCTTCCTTCCTTTGGCCATTGTCATGCTAAATCCTGCACCAAATTGTGATTTTGACAAATATTTTCCTTAAATGTGTTCTCCTCTGCCCAACACAGCCATTTTTTCAGAGCAAACACTCTTGGTCTTCTCTCTCCACTTAAACCCTCTCCTTCCCTCAGGGACTCTACGACAAAGACCCGCTGGGACTCATTCTCTAGTGTCATTACTCCATGCTCTCAACTTCTCCCAATCTCAGTCTCTGTGCCCATCAAAACTTATCTGTCTGATATCTCATTGCCTTCAGTCTTGAGATTTTCCTGATCATGATGAACTTTAGAAACTCAGGATAAGATGGAGTCTCAATATCAATTTACTACAACCTATGTCTGAAAAAAGGCAACATCCCCAACAAATAAAATCCAACCTTTGTCTAAAGACTTTTCCTGAAGGAGAAAACGTGCCCTCTCAAGGCAGCTCATCGGACTTTTGGAAATCACTGATAGTGGGCAAGTTTATATCTTACCCCTTTGTAACTCCCCAGCTTTCTGGATTTTCTCTACTAGCCACAGCAACCTTCTAACTCAGGATTCCTGTAGCTTCTGGTTGGTTGGTCAATCCTTCAACCTCAGCTTTAGCAAAGTCTTCAAGTCATCCATATCTGACATATGTGTCCATATATATGTGGACATATAGGTCCACAGCTGACTCTCAAGCCTTTCTGTAGTATGGCCCAAGATGTACCAAGCAGGACCCAGCCTCTTTTACTTCTCGGCTTACTTTGTCTTCTTTATGATTAGAATCTAAGCTCCTTAGACAGAATTTCTTCTTCTGCTTGTGTTTTCAATATTCAGCAGTGTCTGGCACATGGCAAGTGCTTGATAAATGTTTATCTGGTGACTTCCATCCTAATTCTGCTTTCTAGGGTTAAAAGTTCTCATTAGAAGTCTAATCTTTCTTCCACATGGCAGTCCCTGGAATTCTTGAAAACAGCTTTTTTGTGATCTCCAAGTCTTGCCTCCAGGCTAAAACACCTCCAATTCCTTCAAACAGTTCTCAGGTGGTAGATGATAGATTCAGAATTAGATTATTATGTGATGAAAAGGATGCTGGGTTTGAAGTGAGAGCTCCTAGTGTGAAAAATGGCTCCTAAATGATTTTGGATGAACAAGTGATCCAAACTATGAGATTCAGCTTCCCTAACTATAAAATGAGAGGATTGCTTTCAATGGTTTCTTAGTTTCCTTTCTGCATCTAAAAAATGTGATCCTGCAATACTGATCACTCTCATCTGTATGATTCCCAGATTATCAATGTCCTTTCTGAGTGTGGCTCTCATTATCTAAATCTCAAATTAGAAATGTGGTAGTAATAGTAATAATAATAATGATAACACAATAATAATTAATAGAAGCTAGCACTTCTGTGCACTTTACATTTTAAAATGTCATTTGACCCTCACAAGAAACTTGGGAAACTTGGGAAGTAGGAGCTACTATGATACCCGATTTACAGAGGAGAAAACTGGGATTGAGATTTTCTCAGGATCACACAGCTGGTAAGTACCTGGAAGCAGATCCCGAGTCCAAGGAACAGACCTCCCCACATTGACCATCTAGATTCATCTAGGATAACTGAACAAATCATAGTGACTTTATCGCTTTCCTAGACCTCTACTCTACACTTTTCTTAATGTAGCTGGAGATGACACTGACTCTTTACTGAGCTTTTATCAGCTGGACTAATCCATTATCAAACTACTCCTATCTTAAACCTCCAAAGTTAAATTTTCAAAATGTAAGATTCCATACTTAAACCTGTCTCTAGCCTTCCTGATTCATCCCTTACACATCTGCTGAATCATCCCAGCAAAAACCTGATCATGCTCTTCCCCTGTTCAAGAAGCTTTCACAGTTACCTCATGGCTAACTCACAGGATATCCCAAAAGTCTACCTTAAAATTGCATTAAGATTTTGGGGACAGACTTTATAAATCCTTCCATTTGACATTTTAAGTTATTCTCCATCCATTATTTTTCTGAACTGATTTATATTACGTCCCCTCCTTCACTCTATTTCCCATCCCATCTAATCTACTCCTTGTTCTTATGGGACATTCTCTGCCCTTCCCAGGCTGTCCCTAAATCTTTCACATCTCTGCTCAGCACAATTCTCAGCATCTCTGCCTGATCCCTAGCATCTCTGCTTAACATGATCCCTAGCTTCCTATGGCCTGAGAAACCCTTAATAATCGTGTCAAATGGATTCCACTGCATGGGTGACGCTCTGGAATTGGAGGCAGGAGTGAATCCTCAGTTCAAATCCTACATTTGGCATTTTCTAGCTCTGCAATATGGACGAGCCATTTCATTTCTATAAACTGAGCCCAACATTTTTATCAATTAATGGAGTCAAGAGGGAATCCTCAGTTCAAATGCTACATTTGGTATTTTCTAGCTTTGCAATATGGATGAGCCATTTCATTTCTATAAACTGAGCCCAACATCTTTTTTTTTCTTTTTTTTCTTTTGTTTTTTATTAATTTTTATAATTATAACATTTTCTTTGGCAGTACATATGCATAGGTAATTTTTTTTTACAACATTATCCATTGTACTCCCTTCTGTTCCAAATTTTTCCTCTCTTTCCCTCCACCCCCTCCCCTGGATGGCGGGCATTCCCATACATATTAAATATCTTATAGTATATCCTAGGTACAATATATATGTGCAGAACCGAATTTTGTTGTTGTTGTTGCAAAGGAAGAATTGGATTCGCATGGTAAAAATTATCTGGGAAGAGAAACAAAACAAAACAAAAAAAAAAACAAAACAAAACAAAACAAAAAAAAAAAAAACAATTGAGCCCAACATCTTTATCAATTAATGGAGGCAGGAGTGAATCCTCAGTTCAAATCCTACATTTGGCATTTTCTAGCTCTGCAACATGGACGAGCCATTTCATTTCTGTAGACTGAGCCCAACAACTGCATCAACCAAGTGGGAATATGAATCCTTACAGTAGTTTTTTTTGTTGTTGTTTTGTTTTGTTTTTTTACTGGATTGCTGGAGGGATTAAATATGAAAAGCAAACTTTGAACAATCACTAATGATAACAAACATAATAGATAGAGTCTATTCATTTCATAATTCATCTTCTATCCTTGTCGAAAGAGTATTGTCATTTTAAGTGTATTTTCTTTAAAAATATAGAAGAAATATTGGCAGGTGAAGGAGGAAAACTCTTGTTACTAAGGGGCTTGAACATACCATCTGGCATGTCAAGAACTCTAGCGGTGCAGACCCAGTGGTGACGGGCAACCAAATGGAGTCAAACAGTTCATCGCTTAATTGCTTTCTAAGTTTTTACAGCACCAAGAAAAGTCTTGACCTCACCAAGCAAGCTCTCAAGAAAATATATCTTCTTAAAGCTGTATGACCCCAAAGCACTAGCCTCTGAAAACTCCCTCTAAACACTGACAGATACATTTATCCATCATCCTGGAGAAAGAAGGAAATGAGGCTGTAGAGAGGAAAAGTTTCACCAGAGAAATGTCTAAAGAAGAAAAAAGTTTTGATTTGGATATAGCTTCTTTTCACTTCCAAAGGAAATACTTATAATTGGGGGAATTATATTGGCCTGATAGTGTGGTTCCCCCAATGTCCATGTCGAGATAGCCCTGAAAACTGCAGATGGTCCCCAAAGAGCACTGTGGTTTGCCTGTCAATGTTAAATATCCATTCACAGTGAACAGAAAATAGTTCTGCTGACCCAACCTGATCCAAATTTCTGCTCTGGCACTCACCAGTTGGGTAGCATTGGATTAATCACTTTCTTTCATAGAATCAGAGTCTTTCAGAGCTAAAAAAAAATGGGAGCTGGCGTTCACCTAGTCCAACCAGTTCTTTTTATAAATGCTAAGAAAAGTGATTTATCTCTAATCACCCAGAAAGCAAAGGGCAGATTCAGGAGTGAAATCCAGGTTTTCTGAATCCAGTTCTAGGATATTTTTAATTAATTCATGATGTATTTGTCCTCAATTTCTTCATGTTCTAATTACTCTAATGAGCCTGTGATCTCACTGATTTAGATACTTCTGCAACAAGGCAGGTGGCTATCCGTCTATTCTACTCCTTCTAGTGTGGCTCTTGTCCATACCATAAATTAATAAAGAAAGTCCTTCTAACATAGGGAAGTCTTCCTTATTTTCTTCCAACTCATGACAGTGTCTGTGAAGTGAATGAATAATGTGGCATATGTAAAGTGCTTTGCAAACCTTAAAGCACTCTATAAATACTAGTTGCAGTCGTCATTCAGGCTACACATCTGTTATCGCTCATATGTACCACATTTTTAATCCATTTTTTAAAAATCATTTAATTCCAATGATACCCTTTTCTTTGGCTCTTGTCTGAAGCCCCACGTTGCTCACAAGTACAAGACATTTCACATCAATCATGTGGTTCTTGTCATGTCTATTCGATTCTCATTTTCAATTCTCTAGTGATAATTTTGTTTTTTGCTTACCATCATATAACATTTGTCATACCTCATTTTTATTCTTCAGTACTTGGATTTTTTTCTTTTTTTAAAATAACCATCCTACTAAAGCACTGTTGGTGGAGTTGTGAACTAATCCAAGCATTCCAGAGTGCTATCTATCCAAGCACCATCCAATGATGAAGCACACTATGCACCTCCAGAGAAAGAACTGATAGTTTGAATATAGACTGAAGCATGCTGGTTTTCATTGTTTCTTTCATTGTCTTTCTTTTATTCAAGCCTTCTTGTACAAGATTACTAATATGGAAATGTTTTACATAATTACACATGAATAACTTATGCTTGATGCATCTTAAGAAGGAAGAGAAGGATAGAAGTTGGGGCTCATAACTTTTTTAATGTTAAAAATTGTTTTAACAGGTTGTTGGGGGAAAATAAAATATATATTAAATAAAGAACCATCCCTCCTCCCTACCACTCCAGGAAATAAAAATATTTTGAAATGTTTTCTCATCAACTATTCAAAAGAAAAAGCAACAATCCTACATTACAAAGTGGATTGTGCCAAAAACTTGTCTCCCTAAATTCACCTTTCCATAAAGTGATTGTTTCAAAAAGCTTTTAGGGCAAAGAAACAAACACCTAGGATTATTTCAATGAAATCTGTACTCTCTAAGATGAATTTAGTTCAAGTCTCATCTTCATTTATTGATTGATTAAAGGATTTCATATTATCAATAGGATAAGGTAACAGAGTGATAACAATACCTGCCAAGTTTCTTCCAGTAGAAGTCAGTTGTAAAATCAGCATGAGTGCACATTTCCAGCATTGAAGTAGTGTTCAAATTGTAATATCCAAAATTGAGAAAAAGATATTGTGGATTATGGAATTCTAAGCCATCACACAGAAAGTGATTCAAACTTTTTCAGATCCTTCACATTGTGTATAATGGTTTTGTGATTAATCATCCCAGTCAGGATCCTTATGAAAGGAATGGTTTTAAAATATACTTTTAGCCAGGGTGTTTTCCCCTTTTGCCTAACTACCGTTTATGTCATGTAAGGAAACCATCTCCATATAATAGAATCCAAAATATGTTCTAGCTCTTTTCTTCACTCCAATCTCCCCCTGTTAAAAAAAATTAAGTTTGCTTTTTCACTGTGATGCATTTAATCTTTCTTTGTGAGCCAGAGCAATTTAAAAGACAGTGAATAGGCATCATGAATAATAATCATTTTATTTTACTATCTCTTTGTCTTTCTGTTTCTCTGTCTCTTTTTCTAGCTCTCTGTCTCTCTCTATCTCTGTTTCTCCGTCTCTCTCTCTACTATTAATGTGCATTTCCACCTTTCTCAACCAGCATAGAGCACGGATCAGCAAGCTCCCAAAGTTCCTGAAGTGACCTATCTAGAGTCACACAGTTGCCACATCACAGAGACTTAAGCCCAGACTTCCTTATTCCAGAGGGAGCCCTCTATCTACTTTCCTACAATGGCTCTCAGCTTTTCCCTAATCTTCTATAAATAAACTGAAAACATTAATCATGTACTACTATTGAACAACCAAATTAATGGGTTCCAAATATACAGCCACTTAGTCTTTCCTTCCGGACTTCCCGTTGCCTCCACCACTAGGAACAGGCCTGGAGATCATGTCCCAAAGTCATCATTTTATAGATATGAATCAGAAAAGCCAAATAACTCATCCAACATCATATAGAAAGGAAATAGAACAGCTATGATTTGAATCCAGATTCCCTGAGTCTAGACACAGGGTTTTGTTTTTTTGTTGTTGTTATTTTCCTATCTCTTTTTGCCATCCTACAGCACTAGCTAGATACCAACTGAACAAATGCTAACATTCAGTACCTTTATTTTTCTCTCATTGCAGTAAACTGGGCTTTTTTTTTCCTTTTCTTGCCTTAAATGTTACTCTTGATCCTTTCTGAATAAGAAAGAAAGGAAAGGTCATGGAAAAAAAAGGAAATAGATTCAGAAAATGAAATTCAGAAATAGAAGCATGACCCAGTCAAGCAAATGACAGGCTCGGTACAGTCCTACATGTCAAAAAAATCATCATCAATTTTTCTCAATTTTCCAAAAACTGATAGACAAAAAGGGATGCAAGGGTAGTAAATTATTACTAGATAGTTGTCAAGGAGGAAGAAACTTGGATGATTTTTAAAGAAGAATAAAGATCAGGGACTCAGGTCTCTACAATAAACAGCAATTTGTTAGATAATCCTCTGATGGGCCTAATGGTCAGCCAGACCCTCTCCAATTTCTGAATATGCCCCATTTTGTATTCTGAATGGACTTTCAAGTTAATTTGCTGTTTGGGAGGTAGAGAAAGACTTCCTCTGACCACCTGACTATAGACAAAACTTGATAAGGATTTGTTCCCTTGGGGAAGTCCAAAGAATGGAGCCAGAGCAGTGTAACATGATAAAGTCTGTCAGATTAAAATGCCCTAGAGAAATGAGGCATTCCTATCAACTCTGCCAGCCCTTACTTATTCAGACCTACTTTGTGCCAGGAACTTTGACGCACTAAGGAGATACAAAGACAAAGGTGAAAGCATCCCCTGTCTTCATGGCTCTTGTATTCTGTAAAAGAAATTAAACATGAAAAATAAAATATGCATAGATAGGAATTGGGCACTTATTAGATCTGCTTAGCTCAAAAGAGAAGTGAGCAAATTGCATTCTTCTAATGAAGAATGTAGTGACTTTAGTAGTCTTTAAGAGAACTGACATTTTTTCAGTTCCTAATTGGTGAAATTTGCATTGCTTTTCTTCCCATTTCTGTCCAGCTGCAATCATCCTTGGGGATTGAAGGGCTCAAAGGATATAAGAGTAAGAGCAGCTAGGTAGTCCAGTAAATAGAGCACCAGCCCTGAAGTCAGGTGGACCTAAGTTCAAATCTGGACTCAGACATTTAACACTTCCTGGCTGTGTGACCTTGGACAAGTCACAATCCCTGCTGCCTCAGGGGAAAAAAATTAAAATTTTTTAAAAAGGATATAAGAGTATTTTGTATTTTGTCTTTGGTTTACAATTTGTCATGGTGGGGGCGGAGCCAAGATGGCGGAGAAGAAACACACGACTCAGTGAACGTCCTCACTCCCTCACAACCAATTAGATAAATTAAGTCTCAAAATTAGCTCAGGACTGATAGATACCACAAGGACTGGAAGCACGACTTACCAGCTGAAGAGAATCTGGAGTTTCAACAGGAAAGGTCAGTTCTCAGGGGAGGAATAAGAAAGACCAGCACAGACGGTGGGGTAGGGGCACACTGCGCCCATTGCACTGGGAGGGGCTCTGGGATCAGAGAAGCCACTGAGGTAAAGGAATCTGGCACAGGCTGTTAGCTCTTCTCTGCTAGTTATTTAGCAGTTCAGAAGAGAAAGCCAAAATATTTTAAAACTCAGATTAGATTTCCCCCCACCCTGGGGGTGACTCGGCAGACTCGGCACCAGGGGGTGTGGCCTCAGCTCCCTCCTGAGAATAGTTAAGAGACTGACAAGTGGGTGGATACGGCCCAAGGCAACACACACGGCCTAGCTTAGCTGGAGGGAGTGGAACTCAGCTCCAGGAAGTCCCAGAGAAGCGGAACCTTTGAACTAGGGACCGCGGTTTCTGGCAGACACTTCCAGTTTGAGCGCAGGGGCTTCTTACGTCACCTGCTGCAGACATCCACTCCCCACCCGGACACATAGGCTGGGCTTCTTGCTGTCTTCACTATTCTACGCCCTCAAAGCACAGCAGTGCTAATCACCTCTGAGGCACTTCCAGGGAGGGGGTGGGGAACTCTCTCCCAGAGCTCTCTCTTAGCGCGGGCGCAGGGGCCGCTGCATCCATCCGGTCTGGGAGGAAGCTGGTAAAGAAGTAAATAATTTCCTACCCCAGAGACAGACCCCAAAAGATTTTTTAAGTATGAGCAAAAAAGCTAGAAAAACTATAGATTCCTTCTATACAGAGAAAGAGCGGGTATCCAACCCTGAGGAAGTTAACAGCAAAGATTCAGAAAATAACAACTTAAAGGGGAACGATTCCTGCCCCCCATCACATAACTCTCTCCTAGAAGAAGCTCTTAAGAAATTGAGGGAGATCGAAGAAAAATGGGGCAAGGAAAGGGAAGTTATGATAGAGAATAACAACGTCCTGAAATTGGAGTTGGAAAAAATAAAGAATTCACAGGAGATGCAGGGAAACAAAATTAGTGAATTAGAAAAGGTTAAAAAAACACAGGAAAGTAGGATTTCTGAATTGGAAAAGATAAAAAAGTCTCAAGAAAATAGAATTTCTGAATTGGAAAAAGAAAATAATTCTCAAAAAAAAAAAATTAGGGAAATGGAAAAAAATTCAATAGAGCAAAATAATTCATTTAAAAACGAAATTGGGCATTTACAAAAAGAACTAAAAACTGTGAAAGAAGAAAATAACTCCTTAAAAGTCAGGATGGAACAAATAGAAATGAATGATTCACAGAGAACCCAAGAATCAGTCAAACAAAACAAAAAAAATGAGAAGCTGGAGAACAACGTCAAATACTTATTGGGAAAATCTATAGACCTGGAAAATAGATCTAGGAGAGATAATCTGCGGATTATTGGACTTCCAGAAAACTATGACCAAAAAAAGAGCCTAGATTCTATTTTACAGGAAATTATCAAAGAGAACTGTCCAGAGATAATAGAAACAGAAGGGAAAGTAGATGTGGAAAGAATTCATCGAACTCCTTCTGAAATAGACCCTAAAAAAAGAACACCACGGAATATTGTGGCTAAGCTGCAGAATTACCACACAAAGGAGAAAATCCTGCAAGCAGCTAGAAAAAAACAATTTAAATACCAAGGTGCCACAATAAGGGTCACCCAAGATCTGGCTGCCTCCACATTAAAAGATAGAAGGGCCTGGAACCTGATATTCCGTAAGGCAAAAGATCAAGGACTGCAACCAAGAATGAACTACCCAGCTAAGTTTAGCATCTTTTTCCACGGAAGAAGATGGTCATTCAATGAAACAGAGGAATTCTATATGTTTCTAAGAAAAAAACCAGACTTAAACAAAAAATTTGATCTACATCCACAAGACTGAAGAGAAGCAGAAAAAGGTACACAGAACCCTTGAGAACTGTAACTCTGTTGTGGGTATATAAAAAATACTCAAGGATAATTTGATTTTACTGATATAAAAGAAAAAAAGGGGGGTGTAGTAAAGGGAAGGAGGTCGGTTCAGAAAAAGGGGAAGGAGTGATAAAAAGAGGGAAACTACATCCCAGGAAGAGACATAGAAAATACACCATATCTGAGGGAACTTAGTGAGGGGGAGAATCATTGTGTGAATCTTACTCTCATCAGAAGAGGCTCAAAGAGTAAATAATTAACATATTTGTTTTTCAGAGAGTTTTCTCTCACCTCATTAAAAGGGGGGAGAGGAAAAGGGAAAAGGAAAAGGGGAATAAGTGAAGGGACTTGGAGGGAGGGGGGAGGGATCCTAAAAAAAAAAAAAAAAAAAAAAAAAAGAGGGAGGGTTGCGCGTCACAAGGGAGGTCTGTAAATTAAATATCGGGGAGGGGGATCAGGGGGGTCAAGGGAAAAAAGTATAATCTGGGGATAATACGATGGCAGGAAATACAGAATTAGTAATTTTAACTGTAAATGTAAATGGGATGAACGATCCCATCAAACGGAGACGGATAGTAGATTGGATCAAAAAGCAGAACCCTACAATATGTTGCCTACAGGAAACACACTTAAAGCAGGGAGATACATACAGAGTAAAGGTAAAAGGTTGGAACAGAGCCTATTATGCTTCAGGTAAAGCCAAAAAAGCAGGGGTAGCTATCCTTATCTCAGATCAAGCAAAAGCAGAAGTAGATCTCGTTAAAAAAGATAAGGAAGGAAACTATATCCTGCTGAAAGGTAGCATAAATAATGAAGCCATATCAATACTAAACATATATGCACCAAGTGGTATAGCATCTAACTTTCTAAAGGAAAAGTTAAGAGAACTGCAAGAAGAAATAGACAGTAAAACTATAATAGTGGGAGATCTCAACCTTGCACTCTCAGATTTAGACAAATCAAACCACAAAACAAACAAGAAAGAAATTAAAAAAGTAAATAGAACATTAGAAAAACTAGGTATGATAGACCTTTGGAGAAAACTGAATGGCAATAGGAAGGAATATACTTTCTTCTCAGCAGTTCATGGATCCTATACAAAAATTGACCATATACTAGGACATAAAGATCTCAAAATTAAATGTAGGAAGGCAGAAATAATAAATGCCTTCTTCTCAGATCACAATGCAATAAAAGCTACATTCAGTAAAAAGTTAGGGGTAAATAGACCAAAAAGTAATTGGAAACTGAATAATCTCATCTTAAAGAATGACTGGGTGAAAGAGCAAATTATAGAAACAATTAACAATTTCACCCAAGATAATGATAATGATGAGACATCATATCAAAATCTTTGGGATGCAGCTAAAGCGGTAATAAGGGGAAATTTTATATCTTTAGAGGCTTATTTGAAGAAAATTGAGAAAGAGAAGATTAACGAATTGGGCTTACAACTTAAAAGGCTAGAAAAAGACCAAATTATAAACCCCCAACCAAAAATTAAACTCGAAATACAAAAATTAAAAGGAGAAATCAATAAAATTGAAAGTAAAAAAACTATTGAATTAATAAATAAAACCAAGAGTTGGTTTTATGAAAAAGCCAATAAAATAGATAAACCTTTGGTAAATTTGATCAAAAAAAAGAAAGAGGAAAATCAAATTGATAGTCTTACAAATGAAAAGGGGGATCTTTCCACCAATGAAGAGGAAATTAGAGAAATAATAAGGAGTTACTTTGCCCAACTTTATGCCAATAAATTTGATAACTTAAGTGAAATGGATGACTTCCTCCAAAAATATAGGCTCCCTAGATTAACAGAGGAGGAGATAAATTGCTTAAATAGTCCCATTTCAGAAAAAGAAATAGAACAAGCTATTAATCAACTCCCCAGGAAAAAATCCCCAGGGCCAGATGGATTCACATGTGAATTCTACCAAACATTTAAAGAACAATTAGCCCCAATGTTATATAAATTATTTGAAAAAATAGGGGATGAAGGAGTCCTACCAAATTCCTTTTATGACACAGACATGGTACTGATACCTAAACCTGGTAGATCGAAAACTGAGAAAGAAAATTATAGACCAATCTCCTTAATGAATATTGATGCTAAAATCTTAAATAAGATATTAGCAAAAAGACTTCAGAAAATCATCTCCAAGATAATACACTATGATCAAGTAGGATTTATTCCAGGAATGCAGGGCTGGTTTAATATTAGGAAAACTATTAATATAATTGACCATATTAATAATCAAATTAATAAGAACCATATGATCATCTCAATAGATGCAGAAAAAGCATTTGACAAAATCCAACATCCATTCCTACTAAAAACTCTTGAGAGTATAGGAATAAATGGATTATTCCTTAGAATAATCAGGAGTATATATTTAAGACCGTCAGTAAGCATAATATGCAATAGAAATAAAATGCAACCTTTCCCAGTAAGATCAGGAGTGAAACAAGGTTGCCCACTATCACCATTACTATTCAATATAGTACTAGAAACGCTAGCCTCGGCAATAAGAGCCGAGAAAGAGATTCAAGGAATTAGAGTAGGAAATGAGGAAATTAAACTATCACTTTTTGCAGATGACATGATGGTATACTTAGAGAACCCCAAAGACTCTGCTAAAAAGCTACTAGAAATAATTCAAAATTTCAGCAAAGTGGCAGGATACAAAATAAATCCACATAAATCCTCGGCATTTTTATATATCACTAACAAAATGCAACAGCAAGAGATACAAAGAGAAATTCCATTCCAAACAAATGTTGAGAGTATAAAATATTTGGGAATCCATCTACCAAAGAAAAGTCAGGAATTATATGAGAAAAATTACAAAACACTTGCCACAAAAATAAAATCAGATTTGAATAATTGGAAAGACATTCAGTGCTCTTGGATAGGCCGAGCGAATATAATAAAGATGACAATACTCCCCAAACTAATCTATTTATTTAGTGCTATACCAATCAGACTCCCAAGAAACTATTTTAATGACCTAGAAAAAATAACAACAAAATTCATATGGAAGAATAAAAGGTCAAGAATTGCAAGGGAACTAATGAAAAAAAACTCAGAGGAAGGTGGTCTAAGTGTACCTGATCTAAAGCTATATTATATAGCAGCAGTCACCAAAACCATTTGGTATTGGCTAAGAAATAGACCGGTAGATCAGTGGAACAGATTAGATACAAAGGACAAAAAAGGGTACATCTATAGCAATCTAATCTTTGACAAACCCAAAGATTCCAACATTAGGGATAAAAATTCATTATTCGGAAAAAACTGTTGGGAAAACTGGAAATTAGTATGGCAGAAATTAGATATGGATCCACACTTAACACCATATACCAAGATAAGATCAAAATGGGTCCATGATTTAGGCATAAAGAGGGAGATAATAAATAGATTAGAGGAACAGAGGATAATCTACCTCTCAGACTTGTGGAGGAGGAAGGAATTTATGACCAGAGGAGAACTAGAGATCATTATTGATCACAAAATAGAAGATTTTGATTACATCAAACTAAAAAGTTTCTGTACAAATAATACTAATGCAAACAAGATTAGAAGGGAAGTAACAAATTGGGAAAATATTTTTAAAAACAAAGGTTCTGACAAAGGTCTCATTTCCAAAATATATAGAGAACTGACCATAATTTATAAGAAACCAAACCATTCTCCAATTGATAAATGGTCAAAGGATATGAACAGACAATTCTCAGAGGAAGAAATTGAAACTATATCCACTCACATGAAAGAGTGTTCCAAATCACTACTGATCAGAGAAATGCAAATTAAGACCACTCTGAGATACCACTACACACCTGTCAGATTGGCTAAGATGACAGGAACAAATAATGACAAATGTTGGAGAGGATGTGGGGAAATTGGGACACTAATACATTGCTGGTGGAGTTGTGAAAGAATCCAGCCATTCTGGAGAGCAATCTGGAATTATGCCCAAAAAGTTATCAAACTGTGCATACCCTTTGACCCAGCAGCGCTACTACTGGGATTATATCCCAAAGAAATACTAAAGAGCGGAAAGAGACATATATGTGCCAAAATGTTTGTGGCAGCTCTTTTTGTTGTAGCTAGAAACTGGAAGATGAATGGATGTCCATCAGTTGGAGAATGGTTGGGTAAATTGTGGTATATGAAAGTTATGGAATATTATTGCTCAGTAAGAAATGACCAGCAGGAGGAATACAGAGAGGGTTGGAGAGACTTAAATCAACTGATGCTGAGTGAAATGAGCAGAACCAGAAGATCACTGTATACTTCAACAACGATACTGTATGAGGATGTATTCTGATGGAAGTGGAAATCTTCAACATAAAGAAGATCCAACTCACTTCCAGTTGATCAATGATGGACAGAGGTAGATACACCCAGAGAAGAAACACTGGGAGGGGAATGTAAATTGTTAGCACTAATATCTGTCTGCCCAGGTTGCATGTACCTTTGGATTCTAATGTTTATTGTGCAACAAGAAAATGATATTCACACACATGTATTGTACTTAGACTATATTGTAACACATGTAAAATGTATGGTATTGCCTGTCGTCGGGGGGAGGGAATAAGGGAGGGGGGGTAATTTGGAAAAATGAATACAAGGGATAATATTATAAAATATATATATATATATATAATAAAATAAAAAAAAAAGAAAAAAAAAAAAAAAAAAGAAATATCCAAGGAGGACATTTAATTCCTGAAAGATATTTTCCTAAATTCAAGAAATTTAAACTAATGAAAGCTAAAGGATAAGATGCAGGATAAGATGTGATAAGATACCTTATCACAGAAAGTTTGCCTTATTCTGCTGCAAAATATTGATAGTAAAGTCTGTAATAAATATTTATGTCAAAAAAAAAAAAAAAAAAAAAAAACAATTTGTCATGGTAAAACAAAATCACCTTTGCCCAAGGTATTGATACAAAGCATTTTTTATATTTATCTAGGCTGGTCCTTATCCATCAGACTCAGGTTGACATTTGGACTTTCCATAAAACCTTTCCATAAAAGCTTTATTTAAGAAGCTAGCATTCCCCTGATCTGCCTTTTGATCTGCAACAAGTAAGGTCGCTTATTACCAAAAAAGGGTATTTGTAAATGAATGAATGAAAAGCAAGAGGTGAGAGTGGAGGATAATAGATGGATAGACTAAAGTGCTCCATTAACATCATGAAATCAAAAATATCCCCTTAAGTGGATTTTCTATAGATATATTAAGAAGAACATGAACAATGGTGACATAGGTTTTAAAGACATGGGAAGGTTGAAGTCTGCACTGGTTGGAAAAGGGTACGCAATAATTAAATAAAAGACAACCCGAAGTGTTAAAGAAGACGTGGATGAGATAAACTGTTTTGTTTTTTTTTTTTTTCATTCATTTTTCGAGTATGTGTTCATCTCTTCCACAAGAAAGCTTTTTAAAAAAAAATACAAAAACTGTAATCTCTGGGAATAAATCAATGACACATAGGCCATTGAGTCACAGATTTGTAGTACTATAGAAACTCAATTTAAAAGGAGATTATATCCAAATAGAATATAAGGTAAACATCAAAGACTAATTTCAAGGGACTCAGTAAGGATACACTGTTTATGTTTTATTTCTGGAAATATAAACCATATGTCTATGTTTGTGATTAGAAATTGGATAGTTAAAAAGAAAAATTGGGGTAGAGCTAAGTATGATATGATTCTAAAAAGCAAAATCATATAGGAAAAGGTAAAAAGAGTAATTATTTTATAGGAATGAAGTCAGCAAGTAAGAACTGACACAGAGAAATTAGATAAGGGAAGAGGGTTGATAGTTCGGCACTCCACATGGGAAATGGGTTAAAGAGGGAACAATACATATATACATACATATATGTATATATATATATATGTATATATACATATATGTATTTAGAAGGGTATAAAAGTCTTCTAAATTTATCATGAAATAAGAGGTGAAGGGCAGTAGGACAGGCAATAGAAAAAGTTGTATAGATTAATAGAAATGAAATAAAGTATACAGATTAACAGGAATAGAATAAAGAGGGAGAGAAAGGGTAAAGGAGAAGATAAGGGAAGAATTCTTGGAGAAGATGGGATATGTTAAGTAACTAGCAAGGGAAGATACTGGGTAGAAGTAAAGCAGAGATATCAATATGGATAAAAATTAAGAGATGCACACAAACATAAAAGCAATGATTAGAAAGAGAACTTATCTGTTTAAAGCAGGGGTAGTAATCACTTATCTCACAAAAAGTTAAAACTAAAATAGATTTAATCAAAAGAATAAAATAGGGAGACTATGATATCCTAATCATATAAATCAATATTGTTTTAGACTATTTCAAATAATTTAGACAGTATAAAATTGGAATATTGCTGTGGTATAGAAAATGAGTTAGAAAAATATGGAAAGATTTGGATTCATGAAGATTGATATTCACCTTCAGAGAAACAGAGGACAAATAAAAGTGGTACAGTCTTACATAGTGTATATGAATACACATGTTAATATGTGTATAATTATAGAGAGTTATGTGTATATAAATGTTACATATGTGTAAGAATAAGTATGTATATATGTGTGTATGTATAAATATATAAACACTTAATTTTAGCCTTCTGTGAGGAAGGAGAGAAAAGGGTAAAAAAAAAAAGAAAGAAAATCAAAAGTACACAGGAGAAAACAAAAGAAAATTTACAAAGACAGTTTAGAACACAATATATAGTATTTATTCTATAGACTTTCTTGAAATGGAAATTAATTGACTCATATTTTGAATTTTCTCATGTTCTGCTATACACATGGCAATGCTATTGTTTTCTTTTTCTGTTTTCTTCTATTTTGAAATAATTTTTAAATGTTAAAAAAAAATAAAAGAGCCTAAAGTTACTTAGTATAATAGAAACCTGACCAAGTGCCTTTCTAGCACCTTCCTATGTGGTCTTCGGGTCATTATTTAGCCTGTTCAGCTGTCTTCAATGATTTCTCTTTTTGACATTTTATTTCTGTATCTTTTTCTTAACCTCTATCTCTGATGAAGAGGGGGGGCTCTTCCCTTTCCCAAGTAAAACCCTTCTACATGCACCCTTGTTCCCAGATTTCCTATGCTTTCCTATCTTCTATAGAAGATTGCCCCAAATATGGTTGCCATTGTCACTGTCATCATCATCATCATCATCATCATCATCATCATCATCATCTCTCTCATCTTCAATCTGACTCCTTTACCAACTCTTAAACTGCTGCCTACAATAGCAACCAGGTCTTCTATATCCTACAAACAAACCAGCAAATAACAACAAAATCACCATCCCCACTAAAAAAAACCCCATTTCTATCCTTCTTCTTTATGTTAAACATATTAGAAAAGCCATCTACTTTTGAAGCCTCCACTTCCTTTCCTTTCACTCACTTTCTTCTAAATCTTCTAGATTTTTACTTCCTTCTATTCTAATACTCAACTGAAACTATTGAACTACTCTCTGGCTCTTGTTCTCTTGTTCTCTTTTTCTCTGTGTGAGTGTCTCACACATTTCCACAAAATTTTAATTGGCAAATTGAATGACTTTTCATCAATCACCCTTAAATCACTCTTTACTTCTTCTATTTGATATTCTCTTATCTTAGATTTTCATTACACTATTTTCCCCTACTTGAATACTTGCTCCTTTTCAGTTCACTTTGACAGATCTTTATCTATTCCATAACCACTAATTTTGGGTGCTCCCCAAGGCTTTGACTAGGGGGCTATTCTGTTTTCAGCCAATTCTCTCTTGATGAGTTCATCAGCTCTCCCAGGCATTTGTAAGCTAATTATTTCCAGATCTATATAAATAGCCCTAGTTTCTCTCCTAAGCTATAGTTCCCCCTAATCAGCTTTCTATTGAATGTTTCAAACTGGATTTCCTATAGAATAACAAACTTAAAATCTCCAAAACAGAACTCATTCTATTTTGACCCATATATACCCTACTTCTAAACTTCTATTTAATTACCAAGGATACTATCATTCTCCTACTTACCCACTGCCATCCTTCACATCTCATTCTCCCTCACCTGAAATATGAAAAAAAAATAGCAAAATCTTATTTTTTCCTCCATAATATCTCTCTTATCTATCCCCTTGTCTCCACTACTTTAGGTACCACCACCATTGCTCACCGATTCATTTCAATGTTTCAGATCTCTCCCCATCCCATTTCATCCTTCACATAGATAGCAAGGGCCCAAAGACATTGAATCAATAGCCAAAAGTTACATAGGTAGTAAATAGGAGAGCTGTGATTCAAACTTAGATCCTTTAATTACAAACTCAATTTTCTATCCAGCAAATGAGAACTGGTATTGCTCTTTAACATCTGTAGCTAGACATAGATCTGTAGATGGATGGATGAATAGATAGAAGGATAAAGATTGAGAGATAAAAGTTTGATAGAAAGAGACAGACAGATGATAGGTAGATAGATGATAGACCAATGATAGATAATAGAAAGCTATGCTAGATAGATGGATAGATGGATAGATAGATAGATAGATAGATAGATAGATAGATAGATAGATAGATAGATGGATGGATGGATGGATGGATGGATGGATGGATGGATGGATGGATGGATAGATAGATAGATAGATAGATAGATAGATAGATAGATGGATGGATGGATGGATGGATGGATGGATGGATAGATAGATAGATAGATAGATAGATAGATAGATAGATAGATAGATAGATAGATAGATAAAGGAATAGATAGGTAGATAGATTAAGTAGATTGATGGATCAATGGATAGATGGATGGATAGATGAATTGATGGATGGATGGATGGGTGGATGGATGGATGGATGGATAGATGGATAGATGGATGGATAAATGATAGATAGAGTTACTTTCTTTTTTTTTAAGAAAAAATATTTATATAGTCATCATTTATATCCATAGTATATAGGTATTTATATTTATATACATGTTGCTAATATAAATAATAGAAATATAGTGTTTCCATTTGTGAGAAAATACTCATCACATCATAGCTCTTTCTTCTTAATGCTGATCCTCTATACTATGCAAATGATACCCACCAGAAACGCTATAACCAGGAAGGAGTCCCTAATTCCCACTTCCCTAAGCCCTCAGATTTCTTCTGTCTCATTTGTTCTAAGGACCTTCAAGTATCACCTCCTTAAGTGTTTCCACAGTGTTTTTTTCCTTCTGCATAAAACATGAAATTATTGAGTGTGGAAGCCTGCACAGTTCACTGCCACCACCATCAACCACTGATTCCTGCATTTATTTCTTCTAAACGTCAAATCTATCTTTTATGCTGTTCATCACATGAGGGTGACATGTGTCATCAGAGGCTGCAACATGCTAAAAGAACATGGCTCCATCAGGCAAAACATAAGCAGAATCGTTTATTTACAACTCCTTTCTGTTTTATCTGAGATCTCTGATAAGTGTCCCCAAATTAACATCAACTTGAACAATTTGAAAATGAAATCATTGCTTAATTAGACATCAAATAATGAAATAAGAAACTGCAGAGCAGGAAAGAGGGACCCCACCCTGATTCAATATATAGTTGCCATATTTTGTGCATAGTTTGCTTATGGTTAATAACATTTGTCAAAATACCTCTTGAATTTTTAGTCAATAAAGGGGTTCTGCTGGCTTCAAAATGTAGTTGCTACATTTGCTTAGAATTTAAAACTCTGGGATTCTAAGATGTGCCTCATACTGATCTTCTCAAATTACTTTAAAAATTTCTTAGTGGACCAAGAATTATAAATTTTCCCTCACTTTGAAAATAGGAAGTATGTGTCTTATCTATTTCACACACAAAAAAAAGTGTGGTACAGCAAAAATTAGACTATAAGCTTCCTACAGTCAGGAATAGTTCATTTTTATCTTTTTATTCTGAGCATCTGAACATAGTCCTTTGCATATAGTAGGCACTTAATCAATGCTATATGTACACCAATAAGCTAATGGTGGAGCTTTAAATTGGTCCAATTATTCTGGAAATCAATATAGAATTATGTTTAGAAGATGATTAAACAGTCCAGATCTTTTAACCCAGATATCCTGTTGCTAGTTTCATACTTCAAGGAAGTTCAATAGAGAAAGAAGGATTCCACACATCAAAATACTTGTCAAAACTTTTTTGGTAGCAAAAAATTAATGTCCTTGGATTAGGGAAATCTTAAGCAAAGTATGGCACATGAACTTAATGACTGTCACAATTATGGTTCTGTAACATACAGATCCCTGGCGTCATTTTCTCTACTCTCAAGATGTTCACCATGTTCCACTCCTACTCCATTCCTGGTTTGATACCAATGGATTTAATATCCATAAAGATGTTCCCTCAAATTCCCTAATCATCCATTTCCTCAATATCTTTAAGGAACCTACTTCTTCACTTTATCTCGGTCACACATGGGGATGAAGACACATTGAATTTTTTCATTACCACAAGTGTTTCTTATCCCTAACTAGAAAATGACATTCCCTTTCTTCTAAAATCTATCATTCCACTTCTCCTAACATTTCATCCCTCTTAAATATTTTATTATCATCTAGACCTTAATATTCTCCATTCCTTAGTCCTTTCTTAGTCCTTTATGGTTATTCTGACTTCCCTTTCCCCCCCTCCAACTTCAATCTATTGGGTAGCCATTTCCATTCTACCTTGCCATTTTCTCTTGTATCCCTTGTCTTGTGTCCAATCACCACTTCTCACTAAACTTCAGCAGTGAATTACTTTCACCCTCCTTTTCCACTCCCATTCATGACCTAATATAAAGCTGGAGAGAATTCCACAAGTGTACCACAGAGTTAAAAGTATTGACTCAAATGGAACCTCACTATAGTAAGACACTCCTTTTATTTTTCTCTTTCAAAAATCTATATCCATTCCCCTCTTATTGAAAACTTTATTGGAAAAAATAAGGCCATTTGACACAAGTCCCATCTCATCATCTCAAAACCCATGGCCACTGGAATCTCTTTTCCCCCACCCTCTGACAATGAGGATATAAGATATAGGCAAAGGATATAACATATGTCTTTATCTATATATGTGTCCTTTATCATAATGTACATTTATAATATGTATATATATATATAAAAGCATATATTTATGGGTTTGGGTGTGTGTATGTATAGCTACATGTATACACATTGAGCACATTACTGGACTGATGGTAGGTACTTAATGAATAATTGTTGATAGATTTAGTAGATTTAATACATATTTGTTGATTGATTCATCACTGTGTTGTGAAAATATGATGAAAATAAGGAATTCAGAGATATGAGGAAGCTCATTATGGGCTGCTATAAATTAAGGAAGCAGGAAAATAATATTCCTAACAACTCTTAACAATGTCAGGGGAGCACGAGAGTAAGCTCAAAAGTTCTGGCCCCAAAACTTGCTCTGCTATTCGCTATATCATGAACTGGGTATCTGGACCAACTTATTTTTCTTTAAAATGAGAAACTTATAATGTTCTATAACCTGTGTGATTTAACAGGTCCATAAAAATGCAAACACACAATGAGAAACTAAAACATTTTGACTTAAGAAGCCAACATTTCTAAAAGTAAGTGAGCGATTTGTATAATCTCCTTTTTAATAAAGCAAAGTCAAAGGAAACAAATTTAGTTACATCAAGTTAGTTTTGGACTAGAGATAATTTCACTGAATTAGCAGATTGTTAGACTAGAAGAGAGGCAGCTGGACTTCACTATTTACCATGAATGCCTTCTTCTTTTATTTTTCCTAAAAGGCTGTACAAAACAGTGAATGAAAAGAGGCCTGGATATGGAACCTGAATGCTCTCTTCCCAATCTCAGAACTCCCATTTAATTAATAGCTGTGTGATCGCACTGGTATAAATGACCTCAGTACTTCGTCTCCAAAATGGGGTTGATAATCATTCTGGAGACCTACTCTAGAGTAGTTATGAAACGAGCTCTTTGCAAACTGGAACGCAATATACAAAGATGATTCCATTTTTCAGTTTTTATACTTTCACTAAATGGAAATAGGACCACCTGTCTTTGTCTGCCCTACAGAGTTTCTAAGAGAATAAATAAGAATGCTCAGTCAGGTTCTCCTATTAGGTAAATTTCACTCCATCAATTTGATGGAGGAAGAAGCTATGGCAAACATTACTGATGTCCGCCATGTCCCAGTATAGGAAAATTTTGCTTTAAGCTCTTCAGGTGGAAAAAAACAACCTTTCATCTACCACTTTTTCCCTATTTTTTCATGATTCAAGTCCGTTTGATATGGGAGAAAATGCTGGGATTCATTAAGATTTATTATAAAATAACATTAATTGTACAAATGTCAATCAATCAAAGAAAAAACATTTATTAAGTGCTTCCCATGTGTCAGTCATGTAGCAAGAGTAGGAGATGATTGGCAACAACCAGAACCAGACTAGGGAAAGACCTCCAACCAGTTTGGAAGACTCTCTGGACTTCTTGTAGAGAGATATGAATAAATATGTCCCTGCTTGAGGAAGTGGGGAAGATTTCTAAACTGCACCTATAAAGACAAAATCCTTTTCAGTTAGATACAGATGCATTAATATGGAATTTATTATTGTTGTTGTGGGAATTTTACCTGTTTGCATGAGTAAGAACTAATTTTAACATTAGGTATAAAAAGAAATTCAGGCAGCAAGATGGCACAATGGGTAGAATTGAATGCTGGCTCTGGAATCAGGTGTTCTCAAGCATCTACTAGCTGAGGAACCCTTGTCAAGAGACTTAACCCTACTTGCCTCAGTTTCCTCATTTGTAAAATGAGTTAGAGAAGGAAATAATAAACCACTCCAGTATCTTTGCCAAGAAAACCCCGAATGGGGTCACAAAATGTCAGATACAAATCATTGACTAAACAGCGACAATAATTATGTGAGGATGGAGATGTACCTTTATCACAATTAACATAATGCCAGAAGCCTTGAATATACACAACTGAATCTCTTAGCCCATCTGTCAAATTATAGACGTGTGGAATGTTCCCTTCATCGATTTGAGAAGATTATAGACTTGGGCCAATGGATAGAAGGCAAAAAAAAAAAAAGTCATGAAAGAAATATCACATGCTTGGCTGAAGAGATCAGACACACTCTTGTGTAGACAAAAAAGTAATCAGTCTCGCAGTGAACTCAGCCAGATATACTCTCTAGTGGTGGATGCTGACTTACCTTTCTCTGTGTCTTATTTTCCTAACATGGAAAATGAGGCAGATGGACCCAGTGGTCTTCTAGGACCCCTAATAGCTCTAGCTCTTTGATCTATGGTCCTATGAGTAATTCAGCCTGGAAACTCAGCAAAAACTTTACATGGGTTTCAAAAGGAACAATATTATGCAGACCCTCTGCTCTTCTACAAGAAAGAATCCACTGCCTCCCAGCCAGAGAAATCATGATGGGGCTGCTAGTCTATCGTGGGACATCAGGGTAGTGGCCACAAATAAAAAACTCAAGGTTTTCCCTTTGAGAGACACTATTCCTTCCACCAGATGATAATAAAATCCTCCTGACCAGGTCAGGGATGCCTCATAAAGCCCAGAGAGAAGCCTACTACAGAATTCTGAGTAATAAAACTATAATAGAGATTTGTCCCTTAGATGATTTGAGGGCATAAATCTAAGGTAATTTTTGCTAGGTCAAACATTTAACATAAAATGACTAAACATTTCATAAGGTCATAAACAAAACAGGCTGTCCAGAACATCCTGAAAGGTCATGTAAAATGTTCAATCCAAATAGCTTTTTGATCTTCCCATTTGGCTTCAAATGCTATCCTGGGGCCACTGATGGCAATAATGCTGTTAATGAGAGGGCTTTCAGCTAGATGGACACTGGATAGAGCAAATTTAAATCTATGAGAAGATGTTGGGAATAGCCTAGAAAGGTAATCAAAAACAAACAGGCCAAAAAAAGTGAGTTTTCTCTTTTAAAGTTGTTAGAGCAGCTTTATTTCTTTGTCCTATATTTTTTTTTATTTTGGTTTTAGTCAAATTTGTTATTTCCTCAGTGCACAGGAGATTTCCAACTAGGAAACTTTCCTTACTAATGCAACGTGACACTGTTCCTCAAACTATGGTCATACTTGTCTATATTACATAGGTTAAGTGACTTGCCCCAGAGCATAGTCATTCAATGTCAGAGGCAAGACTTAAATCCAGATGTTCCAGGTACCTACACCGGGTTTCTAAATATTACTCCACTATGGCAAGACTTATTTAATTTCTTTTAAATTCAAAAGTTGGATGTGATTTTGAACTCCAAAAATCAATAAAATGTAGCCTTCAGTACAAAGGCCTTTTTTCTGTTTTATCTTTATATTCCTAGATATGAGCACACTATGTTGCATATAATTAATGTTGGTTGGTTTGAGAGTGAGAGTGATGAAATGCTTTCCCCTAATAGAGGAATATAGTGGAGTCAAAACTAACAAATATGAGGGGGAGAAGGAAATAGGGGAGGAAAAACTTAATGAAAAGATTCAGAGCAAAAGAAGTCAAATTAGAAGATGTGAAAGCACATGAATCATGATTGTAAAGAGAATATTGAATGAGATTAAATGTAGAAATTAAGAGTCCTGGTGGAAAACTAAAAGAAATAACTTGAAATCTGTGACATATTAAGTAATAAAATTATAATAGAGATTTGTCCCTTAGATGATTTGAGGGCATACATCTAAGGTAATTTCTGAAGTTAATTTATTTGGATGGAAATAAGTACAAGAAAAATAACCTGTCCTTTGGGGATAGGGAGTCTCTGCCTCAAGACCACCAGCACCATTTAAATCCAGCTTCTGAGACGTCCTGGCTGCCATATTCTGAATTTTAAATTCTCCATCCTATAGATAGGATATAGGATATAGAAACTCATGGGAGTTGCCCATCTGCATTAGTCAAAGATGTTCCCATGTTTTATAACCATGAGTTTCTAATATTGGAAACATCCCTGCAAAAATTCAAATCGAATCAAATTTGCAAAAGCAATCCAATTAATTAATCAGTCCTAAGAAATCAATCGAGTTTATTAAGTACCTATGATATTCTAGCTTAAGTACAGGAGATATAAAATGTGTGGCCAGAAGAAAACTAATGAGACCCTGCTGAGCAGGACCCCACCCCTTCCTCAAAATACTTGAGCTCTACCCAATGAACATAAATACAATCAGGCAATCCATACTATGTTGTACTCCCTTTGTTTGCCATGTGCAAAAGATAATTATACCCAAGACTCCCTGCCAACTTCCTTGGATATTGCTATACCTTGCCCTTTCCTGGTCCAGTCTGGGAAGTGATATTCTAGGGGCCAGTATGAGAGAGTCAATAACTTCCTTAATATCTTTTCCTTAGACTTTGTGCTCCGTCGGGGGTCTAAAATAAAGTTGTAAAGCTTTCCCTTAAAAGAACTGAATAAAAAGGCCTGTGGCTTTCAATACTTTCTGGGTCATCTAGTCAATCTCTTCAAATCCTAGAAATGAATCCTAACAAGTTGCCTTTTATTTCCTTTGTCCATTTGCCACAATCAAGATAAAATAGGAAGCAAACATTTTAAAAGTACTTGAGTTTTCAGATCAAAGTCACAAAGGGATAGAGATCAGGCATTTGCTGCAGTTTCATTCCATGGACTTCTTGGAACAAATTAATAAATTATTCTTAGTTGAGCGCAGACGATTTCCTTTAATTGGCAGTATTTACTACTAATGATAATGACAGTTATGTATAATATCCATTGTTGGGAAAAAATCTACATAATCTAGTAGGACATTTGGAACAGTTTTTAAAAGCCAGTGAAATAAACAAATATAAAATATTTGAGATGGGAACTCAGAAATTACCTATTTAAACTCTTTTTTCACCTAAGTAGAAGGAAAGTCAGTTCCAAAGAAGAGAAGAGACCAGGACAAAATCTTAGAACAAGATTCTGCTATTTTTTTTTTTAATCTGAAGCTAACATAATGGAGTCAGCTAAGATTGGTGCCTCAAAGATTTGGGTTCCAGTACTACCTCTGATATATATTCCCTATGTGTCCTGGAAGTCTCCTGATCTTCTAGTACTTGGGAAGACCTTTTAAGAGTATATGTCACAAGGAAGGTGCCAACTTGAATTAAAAGAAGAATTTTCCTTCTCTGAGTAATCTCTAGATCAGTGGTCCTCAGACTTTTTAAATAGGGGGCCAGTTCACTGTTCCTCAGACTGTTGGAGGGCCGGACTATAGTAAAAACAAAAGCTCGCACTCTGTCTCCGCCTCAGCCCATTTGCCATAACCCGGTGGGCGCATAAACGTCCTCAGAGGGCCGCATCTGGCACACGGGCCATAGTTTGAGAACCCCTGCTCTATATCTATGAAGTGTCAGTCCATTCCCTATCCATATATTTTATATACTCATCTTGTATACATTAGTATGTGTGTATGTTATTTCCTGTAGAGTAGACTATCAATGAGGGCAGACGCTGCCCCGTTTTTTATCCCTGTATCTTCATTTTCTAACACAAGACCTGGCAAAGAGTAGGTTGTCAATAACTGCTTATTGGTTGGTTGGTTCAGACAAAATCAGAATTTATAACCATTGGCTTCTAACTCTATACTTTCACTATCTTCTTCTCTAACCCTGGCCCCATCCAAATTTCTCCTATATCTATTGAGGGCATTAGCGAATCACCAATCATCCAGGGGAGTAACGTCAAAGTCTTGTTTGATCCTTCTCTCTCATTTGGCCTTCACATCCAAAACTTTAATTAGGTTCCACCTCCACAACACTCCCTTCATCTTTTTTTTTCTCCACTCAAAGAAGCACCAGGTCCATCACCTTTCACTGTTGTCAGAATCTCCTGGTTGGTTTCCCTACTTTAGGACTCTCGTCTTTGTGATCAATCCATTGGATCTTACACAAAATTGATAAAATAATCCTCTTATGGATTTGACCATATCACTCATCCTCAAGAAGCTTCAGATAACCCTATTATCATGAGGTAGGTTCCTTAACCCAGTATTTATGACTCTTACTCTTTAAATTGATTCTCATCCATGAGGTTTTATGGTATATAGAGCTCTGCCAGAAGAATCATTACACATTCTTACTGTGTTTCATAGTAACAAAGAATACAGTAATAACTAATATAAAACAGAGGATATTCTAAAGTTCTAAAGAACTTTTTATTTATCACCTTTGAGACTCTTGAAAAAGGAGGCACTAAAAATATTACTGGCCCCATTTTATAGATGAGTAAACTGGTCAACTGAAAGGTGGAAAGGTTTGCCCTTGGTCATACCTACAGGGTCAGAGGTAGGATGTGCCCTAGTCTTTAGTCAAGAGTTCTTAGATGTATAACTTTTGGGGACCGTATCATATATGCTTCCTACATTCCTAAGGTACATTGACCAACGATTAT
This sequence comes from Sminthopsis crassicaudata, assembly GCF_048593235.1. Taxonomy (NCBI): domain Eukaryota; kingdom Metazoa; phylum Chordata; class Mammalia; order Dasyuromorphia; family Dasyuridae; genus Sminthopsis; species Sminthopsis crassicaudata. The sequence continues at coordinate 19,174,873 of NC_133619.1, read as the reverse complement.
TATCTACCTTTTACCAGTCAGGAAACTGAGGGTCAGAGAAGTTCAGTGATATCTCTAGGATCACACAGTGAGGGTATGATTTGTGAGAACTCAGACCCAAATCTACTAACTTTTAGTGCAGAACTCTTTTCACTATCCCATAATTCTCTCCTATTACCTTATCAATCATAACAACTACTTCTGTACATATCAGAACAAATATCACATCTTAGAAGCTGACATTTATATGGAGCTGTACATTATATAAAAGCATTTTACAAACATCATCACCCTTTAACCTCAGAACCTGGGGTGTCCTATAAGCATTGCACTCCATTTTATAGATGAAGCTACTGGACACCAGAAAAATGAAGCAGTCGGTACATCATCATCACACAGTTGGGAACAATGTGAATCCAGGTCTTTCAATTCCTGAATCTTTTCACCATCTTCACTACATCCTTTTGGGCAGAAAAATGTCCAGCCCTTAAAAAGAATATACAGAGCCTGCACAAGCCCCATCAGTGAAATGAACAACAATATGAACTCATTTTCATCGCTTGGCAAACATTGCTCTGGCTACAGATTCAAGAAAAAGAGGGAGGTAGAGACAAGATGGTAGAGTAAAGGCAGGGACTCGCTCAAGCTCTCCATCAAATATTTTTAAACAAATTCTAAAGTGACAGAACTCACAAAACAATAAAGTAAAACAATTTCCCAATCCAAGGCAATTTAGAAGATTGGTAAGAAAGGTTTGTCACATCTGTGTGAGAATGGATCAGTCTGGCACAGACCATACCAATACAAACTTAGCCTAAGCAAGCCAAGAGCAAGAATAGGGAGCCACCAAATCTGCAGAAGTGGTTCCAGAGTTTTCAGGGCCCAGATGGTAAGAGGGGTCAAATATCCGGTCAGAGGGAGATTGGAGGACTCTGTGCTAGCACTAAGGCAGGGCTCTGTTCCTGATCACAGGGCAAGGAGGAGCACTAGCACAGAGGAGCTTGTAGCTATAGTAGAGTCTACCCTTCTCACAATTCAGGACAAAAAAAAAAGAGTGCTTTGGTTTCTCACAGACCAGAAGAGTTATAAACACATCTCTCCCTAGATCATACCATTCTGGAAGAACCGAAAACTTACAGGTATTTAAAAGTTTCTCTGAAAATCACAAAACTCCTGATGCTTGGGAGAATGCACCTTCTATCCTGGAAGTAGAGCCCTACTTTACAAAGAATGAAAAGTCAAGTAATAGGTTTGGGAAATAAGAAAACAATAGGCAAAAAAATTCTGACCTTGGAAAGTTACTATGGTGGCAAGGAAAATCAGAAGATAACTAAGTCAAAGTTCCTACATCCAAAGCCTCTGAGAAAAATATGAATTGGCCTCAGGCCATGGTAGAATTGAAAAAGGATTATGAAAATAAATTTAAAAGAATAGAGGGGAAATTAGAAAGAGAAATGCGAGTACTGCAAGAAAATCATGAAAAACGATTCAACTTAGTAAAGGAGACACACAGAGATTAAAAAAAATACTGAAGAAAATAATATTCAAATAGAGACCAAGCAAAATGGTAAAAGAGTCACAAAAAGTCGATGAGAAGAATGTCCTAAAAAGCAGAATTGAGCAAATGGAAAGAGACATATAAATTCTCTGACAGGGAAAAAAAAACCTTCCTTAAAAAGCAGAATTGGCCAAATGGAAAAGGAGGTAAAAAAAATCTCACTAAAGAAAACAATCCCTTTAAAATTAGAATTGAATGAATATAAGCTACTGATTTCATGAGAAACAATCAAACAAAACCAAAAAAACCAAAAGATTGGAAAAATAGAAAATAATATGGAATATCTCATTGGAAAAAAAACCAGCTGACCCAGAAAATAGATCGAGGGGAGATAATTTTAAAATTATTGGGGTATCTGAAAGGCAAAAATGAAAAAAAAAACCTAGACATAGGCAATATCTTTCAAGTATTTTTAAGATCATTGCCTTAATATTCTAAAATCAGAGGGTAAAATGGAAATTCAAAGAAATTCTTACCTCCTTAAAGAATTCTCCAAATGAAAATTCTCTGGAATGTTATAGCTAAATTCCACAGCTCCCAGGTTAAGGAACAATATTGTAAGAGCCAGAAAAACATTCAAGTTTTAAGCAGCCACACTCAGGATTAAGCATAAGATTTAGCAGCTTTCACATTAAAGGATTAAAGGGTTTTGAATATTATGTTCCAGAAGGTAAAGGAGCTAGGATTACAATTCAGAATCATCTATCCAGCCAGACTAAGCATACTCTTCAGAAGGAAAAAAATGACTATTCAATGAAATAGAGAACTTGATGACAAGAACAGAGCTGAACAGAAAATTTGCCTTTCAACTATAAGATACAAGAGAAGCATTAAAAGGCAAAGGGAAATCATAAGGGATTTTATAAAGATAAAGTGTTTACATTTTTACGTGGGAAAATGATATTTGTAACTCATCAGAACCTTGTCATTATTAGAGCAGATAGAAGGAGTATTTATGAACAAAGGGCAGAAGTGTTACTTGAATATGAAGGGATGATTTTTTTTAAAAATTAAGGGGTGAAATTGTACACTATTTCAAAGTCCGATTCTTTTTGTACAGCAAAACAACTGTTTGGCCATGTATACATATATTGTATTTGATTTATACTCTAACATATTTAACATGTATTGGTCAATTTGCCATCTGGGGGGAAGGAGGGGAAAAATTAGAACAAAAGACTTGGCAATTGTCAATGTTGTAAAATTACCCATGCATATATCTGGTAAATAAAAACTATTAAAATTTTTTTAAAAAATTAAGGGGTGAGAGGAATGTACTGGGGAAAGGAAAAGTGAGAAGTAGCATGAGGTAAATTATCACATAAAAGAGGCAAGAAAAAGGTTTTATAGTGAAAAGGAAGAGAAAGGAGTTAAAAGGGAGTGAGTGAACCTTACTCTTGTCAGAACTGGCTAAAAAGGGAATAACGTATATACCCAATTGGACATAGAAATCTATTTTACACTACAGGAAAGTTGGAAGGGAAAAGGAAGGATGGTGGAGAAGAGAGGCCAGGTTGGGGGAGGGTTAGCCAGAAGCAAAACTCTTTTGAGAAGGAATGACATGAAAGGAGAGAGAGAATAGAATAACGTGAGGGAGGGAAATACAGTTAGCAATAGTAACTGCAAAAAAAATTAAAACAAGATTCTCTGACAAAGGACACATTACTCAAACATAGAGACCTCAGTAAATTTATAAAAATAAGAGCTATTTCCCAGTTGATAAATGATAGAAAGATATGAACACTTTTCAAATGAGGTAATCAAAGCTATCTATTGCCACTTGAAAAAAACATTCTCCCTATTAATTGAAGATTTGCAAATGAAACCATCTCTGAGATACTATCTCATACCTAGTAGTTTGGCTAATAGGACAGAAAAGGAAAGTGACAAATGTGGAGGAGAAATGATATTAATGCACTACAGTGCTGTGAGCTGATTGAATCATTTTGTAGAGAAATTTGGAACTATGTTCAAAGGGCTATAAAACCATGTATAGCCTTTGATCTAACAATACCACTCCTAGTCACATATCCCAAAAGAGATTAAAAACAAACAAAAAGAAAAGGGATCTATCTGTACAAAGATAGGTATAGCAGCACTTTTCAGGGGCGAAGAATTGGACATTCAGGGATGCCCATCAATTGGGGGGGGGATCTACAATACAAGCTGTGGTATGCGATTGTGATAAAATACTATTATACTATAAGAAATAATGAGCAGGATACATTCAGAAAAAAAACAAACATGTTTACACTTGCCTGGGTTGACTCACAATGAAATAAACTGTGTACAGAGTAACCTCAATATTATAAGATAATAAATTGTAAATATCTTAGCTATTCTCAGCAAAGTAATGATCCAAGACAACTCTGAAGGTTTTTTTTTTTTTTTTTTTTTTTTTTTCCTGAGGCTAGGGTTAAGTGACTTGCCCAGGGTCACACCACTAGGAAATGTTAAGTGTCTGAGACCAGATTTGAACTCTGGTCCTCCTGAATTCAGGGCTGGTGCTCTATCCACTGCGCCCCCTAGCTGCCCCAACTCTGAAGGTTTTATACTGAAAAATGCTGTCCATCCCCAGAGAAAGAATTGATAGCATTTGAATTCAGTTTGAAGCATGCGTTGTTTGGTTGTTTTTTTTTTGTTGTTGTTGTTTTTTTACTTAACTTTTCTTGCAAGTTTTTTTTTTGTCTGTATCTTCTTTTACAACATGACTGTTATGTCAAAGTTTTGTGTGACTACATTGCATAAACTGTACCAAATCATTTGCCTTCTTGATAGTGAGTGATAGGGGAGGGAGAAAAGGAGAGAATTTGGAACTCAAAGTTTTAAAAACAAATGTTAAAAAAATTATTTTTACATGTAACTGGGGGAAAATAAAATATTAAGTACAAAATAAAAAAAACTCCAAGTAAAAAACAGCACACTAGACATCACTTATACTACTAGACAATGATAATTTTATTTTATTTTTTATACATGTCCAAACAGTTGTTTTGCTGTACAAAAAGAATCAGACTTTGAAATAGTATACAATTAGCCTGTAAAGGAATCAAAAATTCAGGCAGACAACAAGAGAGGGATTGGGAATTCTATGTAGTGGTTCATAGTCATCTCCCAGAGTTCTTCACTGGGTGTAGCTGGTTCAGTTCATTATTGGAACTGATTTGGTTCATCTCATTGTTGGAGAGGGCCACATCCATCAGAATTGATCATCATATAGTATTGTTGTTGAAGTGTATAATGATTTCCTGGTTCTGCTCACTTCACTCATAATCAGTTCATATAAGTCTCTCCAGACCTCTCTGAAATCATCCTGCTGGTCATTTCTTACAGAACAATAATATTCCATAATAGACAATGATAATTTTAAATAGTGGCTTGCCCCAACCAAGGCCATAAAAGAGAAAAATCACAAATTTCAGGATTCTTCTATTAAAAGACTGCCTTTTCATTAATATATCAGAAAATTTAATACATGGAGTCAGAGTTTTTTGGTATATTTCTTTGTTTTAAGCACAGGTACAGAAGAGTGAAACTATGAATGAATAGGAAAATGCATTACAGATATTGTCATTAGGATTAAAAACACTTGCTAAATTCTCAGAATTAGTTTTCTCTGTGGACCAACATGCACGTCAACCTCAGGTTCATATTAAAATAAGAAGTCGTCGATCCAAAAATATTTTAATTGCTCAGGAGCCCTTGCTTTTGTTCTATCTCTAGAGAAAACTCATTTTGAAGCTGATTTTTAACTAAATGGATTCAAAGCACTCTCGTGGCTTCATTGAAATGAGGTTTTTTGTAAGCAGTGTGATTTTGTGCTCCAGTTAAATACCAGATGTCTGAAAGCACGTGAAATAAAAATCACCTGCATTTTTCCGGAGTGGGGCTTCACCACAAGCAGGTCCCACTTCTACACTGGTGTTCCATTGAAATGATTACGTATGCTGGCGCCGTTGTATGGGAAATTTCGGCATGAATCCCAGGAATGGTTGTGTTGCTATAAAACTGTGAACTACATAGCTTTCTGTAAAAAAAAAAAAAAAGTCCTCCCTGAATAATCCCAGGTTATTCAATCTGAAAGATCTGTAATCTCAAGTGCCAACCAATTTTCACTGGCTCCAATTTTGCAGTAAAAGCACGAGGAGCAAAAAGAAGAGAATGAAACAGATTGCTTGGTGCCCACTTTTTGGTAGTATTCACAGAATGGAAAGCAGTCAATGTTTGATCAACTTCAAAGCCAAAGATAGGATTCAATAAATGCATTTTACATTAGACCGGGCAGGATATGCATGCAATATTAAGGAGAAACAATGATCAAGAGCTGCATGATACAGGCAGTGAACACCCAAATCTATTTCCAGTATCATCCCCAGCATGGAGTCTTCATTATCAGGAATTATCTGCAAGGAAGGGAAAGGAAGCTTTTTAAAGCAATTTAAGCCATGGGTGCCTGTAAGTCTAGGAGATATTCCAAGAGAAAATAGATTGTAATAAGTTCCAACTTTAAAACAATCTGCTTTTATATGACGTATGTCCTAGTTCCATACATTTATAGGTAGGCAGAACAATTTATCAAAAAATGTAGTCCAAATCCATTCATTTACAGGTGAGAAAACGAGGCCCAGTGAATGACTTAAAGCCATGTATGTGACTAGATATTGTACATTGGCCCTGTGCCATTCTGCTTCCGTCACCCCAACCATATTTTGGTTATCTGCTATTCCAATACGTGGGTACCCTTCTTCCAGTCCTAGAATCAAGAAATAGTGTCATTTATTATTATAAATAATAATAATAACCAGCAGGAGGAATACAGAGGGGCTTGGAGAGACTTAAATCAACTGATGCTGAGTGAAATGAGCAGAACCAGAAGATCACTGTACACTTCAACAACAACACTGTATGAGGATGTATTCTGATGGAAGTGGAAATCTTCAACATAAAGAAGATCCAACTCACTTCCAGTTGATCAATGATGGACAGAAATAACTACACCCAAAGAAGGAACACTGGGAAGCGAATGTAAATTGTTAGCACTACTGTCTATCTACCCAGGTTACTTATACCTTCGGAATCTAATACTTAATGTGCAACAAGAAAATAGGATTTACACACATATATTGTATCTAGGTTATATTGTAACACATGTAAAATGTATGGGATTACCTGCCATCGGGGGGAGGGAGTGGAGGGAGGGAGGGGATAATTTGGAAAAATGAATAAAAAAAAAAGAATGACAAATTTAAAGATTTAAGAACATAAAAATAATAATAATAATAATCTTTACAAACGATATGTTAATAATGAACTCTGCTACGACTTCATTCAGCATCTCTATGACTTCTGAAATGAAATTTTTTCTTGGCTCCTACTCTTCATGTGTTTTATATCACTCTACATGTAAGCTCCTCAAGGGTCAGAACTACCTTCTTTTTTTAAAAATATGTGTCCCTGCCTTGTACTTAGCACAAAGTAGTGCTTAATGAATTCTTCTTCATTTAAAAAAAACATACATATAACTTTCAAAGTAAAAGTGATCTTGGGGTTCATCTAATCAGAGAATCAATGTAGCAAGAACTGCTGAATCACGCCTCCCCAACTTTCACATCATTTACAATTTGGTTCTTCAGATGGAAAGACACTGTCTTGGTTCTTTTGGATAGATGCATTCCTCTTAACACAAACTGATCAGCTTATGTGGAAGAGGGAGTGAGACTTTGTGAAACTATTTCACACATTAGATTCATGCATGAGTCAAGACCTCACCCATGATGTCACTGATCCTCTTTGAAAACAAAGGACAAATACGTTTGTGTGCTTCTCCATAGCAATCATCAAGTCAACTTTTAAAAAGTGTTTTAAAAAGGCATTTACTCAAATAGCACAAGAACACTAGTTAAAAAAAAAGCTTCCTCCCTCCAAAAGAGAGAGAGAGAGACAGAGACAGAGAGAGACAGAGAGAGACAGAGAGAGACAGAGAGATAGAGAGAGAGACAGAGACAGAGAGAGAGAGAGAGACAGAGACAGAGACAAAGAGAGACAGAGACAGAGACAGAGACAGAGAGAGACAGAGAGAGAGAGATACAGAGAGAGACAGAGACAGAGACAGAGAGAGACAGAGAGAGAGAGAGAGATACAGAGAGAGACAGAGAGAGACAGAGACAGAGACAAAAAGACAGAGAGACACACAGAGAGGGAAAATAAAATGCTGTGGGATGGAAGAAGGGACATGAACTTCTTTTTTGTTCTCTATTTTCAAAGAGGTTCAGAATCATCCAGGGACTGTCTTGATTTGTGTATGAAATGAATTCGTGTGAGGCAGAATTGCACAAAGTCATCAGCCTCAAACTCTTTTCCAGAATCACCAGATTCACTGGCAAGAAAACAGTAAGGATGACTGGAAATGGCCTGGGAGCCAGCGGACTACCTTAACATCTTTAATATTGGATCAAGCTCTAAAAGCTCCTGCTTTCGCTCCTTCATGACCACACAGTCTTAGAAAGTTTTCACTTGGGATCCACATCCCTCTAACTCACTCGTGGGTTTGTGACTCGTCCGTTACCCTCAATCTGTTTTAAGTCATCTGCTGAGAGTTTTACTGAGATGTGGCCACTGTGCATGCTCCTATCCCTTGGAGTCCGTGCTGAAAGCTGGGCGAAGGGGGACACTAAAGATGGATAAGTGATCTTGAAAAGGACGTAAGTAAACCCTCATCCCAGAAATGCTAGTCCTCCTTGGAGACCACGTACTCTAGGAGAACCAGTCTGAAGGTAGTCAGAACCCTAGTGCCAAATTCATTGTCTTTGCTGCCCTTTTTGCGTGTAATTGATGAGATCCTTAAGTCATAGATGATTTCTAAAACCCTAATGTTTCCTTTAAACCTGGAGTTTTGAACATGGAATCAATGTAAAAAAAATAGTATTCAGAACACACTTGCGCCACTTATTAGCTGTGCAGCCATTGGAAAATTACTTAAAATTCTCTTTTTTGGTTTCTTAATCTATAAAATGGGAATACAACTACGAAAATTTCTTTGCAAATTTTAAAATATTCTAGTAATGTCATTTTTAATTGCTTGGTTTATTAGTCCTAGGTAACTATAAAAAGTTAGTTTTTTTTTTCATTTGTAAATTAAAGATAATATGGACTATTTGACCTTACAAATTCATGGTAAAGAAAGTACTTTCCAAACCCCAGAGTGCAATAATAAGGTAATTTGGCTGTTATTATTACGATGAGCATAACAATAAACACTTCATAACTTGTCCCCAACCTATCCTTACAGTCTCATAAATCCCCAAACTTTTCATGAATATTACAATGATAGGGAACTGGCCTTTTTTTTCTATTTCCTGTTTCCATAGTTTTGCCCTGGCTGAATCTCAAGCCTGGAATATTCTTGGAATTCTTAGTTTCCTTAAGAATCAACTGAAACACTACTTTATAAGCATGAGGCGAACTCCCAAGAGTTAGTGCCTTCCTCCTCAAATTGCATGAAATCTAGTTTGTGGATGCATTTGTCTATATCGATAAGTGTATTTGGAGTCACCTACATTTAAATCAAAAACTCCTTTATGAGCAGAGACTCTGTTACATTTGCCTTTGAATTCCCACTGTTTAACAAAGTGCTTAATATAGTAGAGACTTTAAATGCTTGTTGATTGACAATAAGACCCAGTGTTGATTGGTGACTTGACTAAAATGGCACTGCAACTTAGTGGCAAGGATGTGACTAGACCTTTCCTGATCCAGGTTTTATGGTTTTTTCCATTGCATTATTTCTGGAATAATTTTTTTTTAAGTTTTCACTTTTGTTAAGTCACATCCCAAGCCTGATTTTATTGTTTCAGTTTAACATTTCCAACAGGAAATGATAAAGCTTTGTTGGCCCCTCTCAGTCTCTCATGGGACCTGTGCCTGCCAACACAGTAGTGTAAATTCATTAAGATGCATGCTTGCTGTGACAGGTCTGTATCACTCTGGTTTCCCCTGGGTGAGTAGCCTTTATTTTATTTGTTGCTTCTATGGCTTTTTTTTTATATGAGGAGATTGGGGCAAAGAAACCAGATTTGATCCCTTAATCACACAGCAAAACCAGGACTGACTAGGATTAGAATTTAATGTCCTCTTATAATAGATCAGCTTCCAAGTCACTCATTTTGTGCCGAAATAAAGCACAGGGCAAAAAGTGGCCAAGAAAAATGTTTGCTCTTCTCCCATCTAGGAAGATTCAAGGATTTCCTCAGAATCAGGAGCTCCAGGTATGAGAAATCTCACCACAAACTTGCAAACTGCACCTGGACACTGAGTATAAAAGACTTGCTCAAGGTCACCCAGCTCCTCCTCAGAACGCAGATCCTAAGATCTTAAATGATATGAGTAGAATTTGAATTCATTTCTTAAAACTCCAAGCCCAGAATTTCATCCACTACTCCCAGCTCTGATGTCTGTGTTATAAAAGTCAAAATACAATTACTCCAGCCTTTCCCACTCAGACTATTTTTAAAACTCTAAGCAAGAGGTAGAAACCCAAGTACAACTTTTAATGAGTAGACACCCAATTGTCAAAGTAGCTTTAAGTAGCTCTCTGACTGAGAAACTTTGTTTCCCCTCCAAGATTAATTACCACTGTCTGACACTATTACCCATTGAAATGTTTTATAAGCCCACAATACCAAGAGTCTCAAAAAGTGTCACACACCAGCAATTTCTATTACCGAAAACATGAATATGACAATTGAATATAATGTTCTGGGGGAAGCTGCCCCCAGGCAATTTTCCCTGGCCCAGCCAGCCCTTATGCAATCAATAAGGAGGACTACTAGCATTGACCTTGGGAGGACAGCGCTGGCCATCTTTGGAAGGGCTAGGGAGCTTTGACACATCTTCTGCACAATTGGATTTTCATCATTATCAGAATTTGTAGCACTTCCTGTCACCTTTCCTGTTTCCTAATGCATTTACATGGTGACTGCCAAGGAAATTGCTCTCTCTTAGTCTCAGTTTGGACTGAATCGCTACCAGATCTCTCTTCTCAACCTCTAAAAGCCCAGTGAAGGTAATAAGGGGCAGAAGAACTAAAGATAAATTGATGAAACTTTCACCAAGTGGCCCCCGGTGTCAACGACCTTCCTCAATGACCTTCTTCATCTAGGTTACCATTTGGGGGGCTTTATATGAGGAAAGTGTTTGCTATTGATTTCAACACAACTTATGCCTACTTCGTTCTTGGTGGGTGTGTGGGGAAGAGTGGGTGCCCATAACACAAAGCCTTCCACAGGCAAACAATTTCCTCCTATTCTGATGGGAGTACTTTATCTGGATAAGCCCTTCTCTTGTGGTAGCAATTTGTTCCACTCCCAGTTCAGTATACCTTCCCATCTTGTCATTCTTAAAAATAAAACAATGCAAAAACACAAGAAAATAATTGATTTTTCTGCAGCGAGAATTACTCTGCTCTAAAAGTGTGGCTCTTGTGAGTCCCCATCACCTGTCTTCCGCCTTTCTCCTCTTTGTCATCCATTATGTTCCATGGGGACAGGTGTTATATTAATTTCATGTTCAGTGAAGACTCCATGCATAAACCAGGACTTTCCATTGTAGCGAAGACATAACATATAATGATATGGAGTTGAATATGGAAGTGGAGGGAAACAGTGTAGAAGAAATGATACTCTCAGAGAGAAGATCTAAAAAGTGGGGATGGGGAGGATGGAGTAGGGGGTTTGAAGGGGTAAGAGGGAAGATATAAAAGGCATCATTTGAATTGTGAACCATTTACCCCACTACTCCTAGGATATAATGTCAGGTATGTTTTTCAAAGGAATTCAAATTTCACTTAATTTTATAATAGAAACCTTCTTCCTTGATTTTTTAAATGTCCTCATTATTCTTCAAACCAAAACAATTATGTTTCAGTATATATATATGTGTGTGTGTGTGTGTGTGTGTGTGTATACATATATATATATATGTGGATAACACCATAGGGCATATAAAGATAAATAAATCATAGTCCCTGATTCCAAGAGTTTACAGTTTAGTAGGAGAAAATGAGGCAAGTTAATAAATAACCAATTTTGTTTCTAATTCTAAAAGCGTGACACAAATCTGTGGATTAGAACATTTTACAAGGAGGCCAAAGCTTGGGAATTAACTGACCCAGAGCATGTTAAGACACTTGATAGGCATCCATTCATTTTCCAGTTTCTAGCCACTACAAAAAGGGCTGCCACAAACATTTTGGCACATACAGGTCCCTTTCCCCTCCTCAGTATTTCTTTGGGATATAAGCCCAGTAGTAGCGCTGCTGGATCAAAGGGTATGCACAATTTGATAACTTTTTGGGCATAATTCCAGATTGCTCTTCAGAATGGTTGGATTCTTTCGCAACTCCACCAACAATGTATTAGTGTCCCAGTTTTCCCACATCCCCTCCAATATTCATCATTATTTGTTCCTGTCATTCTAGCCAATCTGACAGGTGTGTAGTGGTATCTCAGAGTTGTCTTAATTTGCATTTCTCTGATCAGTAGTGATTTGGAACACTCTTTCATATGAGTGGATATAGTTTCAATTTCATCATCTGAGAATTGTCTGTTCATATCCTTTGACCATTTATCAATTGGAGAATGGTTTGATTTCTTATAAATTAGGGTCAGTTCTCTATATATTTTGGAAATGAGACCTTTGTCAGAACCTTTAACTGTAAAAATATTTTCCCAATTTGTTACTTCCCTTGTAATCTTGTTTGCATTAGTATTGTTTGTACAGAAACTTTTTAGTTTGATGTAATCAAAATCTTCTATTTTGTGATCAATAATGATCTCTAGTTCTCCTCTGGTCATAAATTCCTTCCTCCTCCACAGGTCTGAGAGGTAGACTATCCTCTGTTCCACTAATCTATTTATGATCTCATTCTTTATGCCTAAATCATGGACCCATTTTGATCTTATCTTGGCATATGGTGTTAAGTGTGGATCCATATCTAATTTCTGCCATACTAATTTCCAGTTTTCCCAACAGTTTTTTCCAAATAATGAATTTTTTTCCCTAATGTTGGTATCTTTGGGTTAAGACAAGGGATTGTTGATCAAAGAAGATGCTAAGAGTTCAATGTTAAGATTGTCACCAGGAGCACCTTAAAAGCATGATCCTCACCTCCTTCTAGGAAAACTCTTCCTGACTTAAAAGATAGAATCTGGATTCTGGAACTTGTGACCTTCCTATTCTCTGCTTTCCTCTTCTTTCTTTCACCTTTACCATTACCATAATGTAGTATGATTTTAAAAAGGTGATTGCACATGAACCTGGAAAAAAATCTTATGTATAACTTATTTTTCATTTTAAATATATAATAAAGTTATCATGTAAGTTTCTTTTTTTCTTTCCTTTCCACCAGCCCTAGAGATGGCTACCATCAGACACAAATAGGCATATACGTAAATTTATCCTTTATATGCTTCAGATATGAGAGAATCTGAATTCATATGTCCTTCATACTTAATTTACAAATGCATAAAAGTCAAAAGGATTTATTGACTAAAAGTTGTTGTTAAAACAATATTGTGTTATTATACACAATGTAATTTTGGTTCTGCTCATTTCACTTTTTATTATTCCCTGCAAGAGCTTATCATTTTTATAGCACAGTGTTATTCCATCACAATCATATATCATGAGTTGTCTCCCCTATCAAGATATCTCCCTTAATTGGACCCTAGGGGACAGGACTGTTTTTGCTTTTCTTTGTACCCCCATTAACCATACAATTCCCAGTGCATGATAGGTGCTTCACAACTGCTGATGGATAGCCACTTGTCAGAGATGTAGAAATGATCCCTATTCAGGTAATGTTGGGATGTATGCCAATGATGAATGTTTTTGCAAATTCATCAAATTGATGATCCCAAATCTGAGGCTTTTTTAACTGATGTTAATTTAGCCCATAAAAGTATCCTTGATAATTATTTGCATAGAATCATGGAACAGAAAGGAATTGCCCTAGCCCAAGGTTAAACTACCAGACTAATGAGCAAAATTTTATTGATAACAAACTTGTTTTTTTGTTTTTTTATTGATAACAATAAATGTTTTTGGTTTTTTTTTTTTGTTTTTTTTATTGATAACAAAACAGTTAAAAAAAACTCAAATAAGAAATACATAGTCTGCGGATGAAGAAATCATCATTCTTTAGACTTTCCATTGGCCTTTCCCAACTCCTACACACATCCCTTCCCTTTGACAGCTTTTTACAAAATTAAGAGCCAGGAGAAGCAAGTATTTGCCTTCAGCAAGCTGGTATGGGATATGAGCTCCCCCATATGAAGACAAATCCCCTTGAAAACTCAGAGTGACAAAAAAGAAAGGTAGCATTATAAAAGTCAGGATTTAGATGGGAACTTTCCAGTGAAAAGATATTCTCCTTTGTGATTTTATACTTTTCATCACAGAACTTTGAAGAAAACTTTAAATTGGAAGGAAATAAGGTAATAAGAGAGGAAAAAAATTATGGTTTCCATATAACTCATGAAAAGTTGGTGAAAAGAGTTGTGCGTAGGATTTTTTAATGAATTTTTGTCTTTATAAAACAAAATTAAACTAAATTACTTTTATCATTGAAGGAAAAGAGATAAAATGTTGGGGAAAATAATTATAAAAATTATTTGAGAGGCTTATTTGTGGTTTTTCATCCACTTAAGAAAACCACTCTTTTCCTTTTAAACTAGTGACTCAGCTGAAACATCCCCTTCCTGGAGTCCATGTAAGGTTGTGTCAATCATCAGCATTATATTCTGTGGTCTCAATCATAGAAACCACATAAAATAACTCACACCAATTACAGAAATTTGACTGAATAAATTGCAGCCGCTTTGTGATGAGGAATGCTTGCCTCTGAAGCTGTCAGCCTGGACTATTTAGATGCTTCCATTTGTCATCCTAACCGAAACCATGGGGGAAGAGAGAAGACATGGGGGGGAGAGAAAGCCTCTTTTGTACTTTAAATTCAGAATTGTGGAACTTTCCACCTGCTTTCAAATAGGACCATTCAAATAGGATTCTTCCACCAGCCTCTTTATTTTGTTTTTCCTTTCCCTGAAAGTCCAATTGCATTTATTTGGACTACTTTGTAAAAAATACAACCCATCAGAATGTTGGCTGAAAATGTTTCAGTGACAGTTTCCAGTCTGTCATCATGACTTGTTTTGTAAGATAAAATCTAATCCCATCCATTCCACCCATTACATACCCATTTTTGACATGATTTTCTTGATGTGTAATTGACAGGTTGGATTTTGACATTTTTTTTCCTTGTGTGATTAGCATGTCATTGACACGTTGGAATTTTATATGATTTTCTTGTCATGCTATTTATTATTGGTGTATAATTGATATGATGAGTTGTGATGGCATGTTATTGTCATGTAACTGCCATGTTGAATTTCGACAAGGTTTTATTGACATGTTAGCTTTTTTGATGTGGTTTCCTTGGCATGTAATTGATGTGTCGTTTGTAAGTTTAAATTTCGGTGTGTTTTCTTGTCATGCAATTGTTGTGTTTTTGACATGGGTTTTTTGGAATGTACTTTCTGCCATGATTTTGAGGATATGTATTTAGTGTGATTTTGGTGTGGGTTTTGTTGTTTGTAATTGATATGTTGAATTTTTATGTAGTTTTCTTGAAGTTTATTTGGCACATTAAAATTTTGACCTGGCTTTTGGTATGCCATTAGCATGTAATTCATGTGCCAGATTTTTAACATGTTTTATTGGTGTCTAATTAGCAATTGACATGTTGGATTTTACATGGTTTTTCACATGTGATTAGCATGATGGATTTCTGATATGGGTGTCTTGGCATGCTATTAGCATGTTGTTGTCATGTTAGGTTTCTGACATGGTGTTATTGTCTGCCATGTTGAATTTTGGCATGGGTTTTCTTGAGGTATAGTTGGTATGTTGAATTTTTAAATGTGATTTTCTTGGCATTATTGACATATCAAATTTTTAACATAGGTTTTCTTTTTTTACTTAGTACATTATTGGATTTTTATGTGGGTTTTTTAGTGTGTAACTGGAGTGTTGAATTTTCGATGTGATTTTCTTGGAATGTTATTTGCATGTTGAATTGTGTTGTAGTTTTGTTGGCATATTATTGCCATCTTTAATTCCTGCCATATGTTCTTACTGTGTAACTAGCATGTTGGATTTTACATGTTTTGGCATGTGGTTAGCATGATGGATTTCTATAATGTGTTTCTTGGCATGCTATTAGCATGTTGTTGCCATGTTGGATTTCTGGCATGGTGTTATTGCTACATTGGATTTTTGACATGGGTTTTCTTGTTACTTGGCATGTTATTGGATTTTTTTATGTGTGTTTCTTGGTGTGTAACTGGAGTGTCAGATTTTTGACGTCATTTTCTTAGAGTGTTGTTTGTATGTTGAATTGTGGTTTTGTTGGCATATTATTGCCATGTTTAATTCCTGACATATGTTCTTTATGTGTAAATGGCATGTTGGATTTTTAGTCATCCAGCCTCTTCTTGAAGACATCTAGGCAGGAGAAACCCATTATCTCCAGAGGTGCTGCAATCAAACACCCACCATTGTGAGCCTGGGAGGGCTTTGGAGGAAACCTTCATGCCTATAGGCCTGGCAGCAGTAAGTATCCCTCTGGTTTAGCAGCAGAATCATAAAAAGAGTTGCTGTTGCAAAAACATCCCTGAGTTTCATCAGTTTTCCCAAGGGCCTCTCTTTAATCCTTTGAAATTCAAATCATTTTCTTTTGAAATGCCTGCCCACAATCAGCTAAAGAATGACCAACAAAGATGATGAATGATGGAAGATGGATAGGGTTGGATGAGGTAGACTCTGGCTCTAAGCAGAGAGAACTGGTTCATACTTCTACAATATTTACTGTCAACTCCCCTTTCCCCTACTCTCCTAAAAGGAAATTAATGTATTCACTCTTCCGAAGATTCCCTCAAATATAAACACATTTTATAATTGACCAAGTTATTGTTTACCAAAAATTTGAGTATACATTAAAGATAATTTCAACCCAAGATTTACTTAAGGGACATTGATGCTTTGCTCCTTCATTAATGAATATCTAAGAGGTATTTATAATCAGCAATCTGCTTTCTCCCAAAAGAAAAACAACTTAAAAACAACACATGAAGTCCATCTGTCAGCCACAAATTTTTCCCCACTTATTATGAAATTAGAGTGAACCTTGTATCTGTGGGAAATTTCCAGGAAATGTATTTATTTATTTTGCTAAAACTTCAAAAATTACATAATTGTCACTCCAATAAAAGTACCAAAGGGAGCATACTGAAATTAAAATTTTAAATACTAAATGATAATTGCCCATTTTTATGAGAAATATTTATAACTGGGTGAAAGAGAGACATTCTAGGGGACAGGAAGAAAGATAATCATAATAGCTAATCTTTCTCAGGTGTTTTAAGGTTGACATAATGCTTTATATGTGCCATTTGATTTGATTCTCAAAACCAACTTTTATGGGACCAATGATTATTACATCCATTATACTGTTGAGAGGCTAACAGGTCATCCTGATTTGAACTCAGGTCATCCCAATTCCAAGTCCAGTAATCTATCCAGGGCAAGCACTCACAAGGTGGTAAGAAAAAGTGATACTAGGACATCTGCAAGATCTCTCAAAAACTTTAGAACTGAATGTATGACAAGACAGACACTGGCACAAGACCCTCACCATGGCATGCCCTCAACAGCAAAGGTGCTATTTTCTACGAGCAAAACAGAATCGAATTAGCTCAGAAAAAAAATGTGAGATCCCAAAGTGAGAGAAGCTGCTCCAGATGTCCATGGGAATTTTTGGTGTCTGGCCTGTGATAGAGCACTTGGAGCTCATATTGGTCTGCTCAGCCACAGTCAGAAACACTAATTTGACTCTAACATAGTGATATTATTTTGGTGTACTTTGAGAACAAGAACAACCAACCAATCAACTAGCATGCTGCTAATGGGTGTCCTATATTCCATTGGTATTAACATAATATTAATAAATCTAGTTTAATGCCCCAGCTTTCTCAGGTAGTCATAAGAAAATATAGACTTGGACATCCCAAAATTTGAGCTGCCCTGGACTTACAATTAGCTTCATCAGAAAGAATATCTAAATAGACAATATCACAGATCCATCAAGATCTAAAGGTATAGTCGAATGAACACAGCCTGACACCCTCTGTGACATTTGAACAAGCACATATAATCTATAAGAAGCATTTCTTTTTTTTTTTTCATTTGTGAAAACAAGGAATTCAATACAATAAAGAACCTACCTTTCTGTGTCTTATTTGGAATAGTACCTCTAAAACAGGACCAGGCTTTTGGAGGAAAGGGGCCATGAATATTGTCTTGAAGCTATTTGGACTATATGACTTGAACTCTCTGACTCCTAAACTGAAGCTAGATGATGCTTCAGAGATTCATGCTGGATTATATAAACTGTATAGTTATCTAAGTGAAATCTGTTATCCATTGCAATGGTCCCCAAATGATGGAGTGGGGAAACTTCCATTGCATCTCTGAGTATAAAAACTCTTGCAGATTCCATATTCATATTCTATTATTCAAAACTGGAGAAGGCACAGAGACAAGGATAATGAGGACTTAAGGGCATAAGTGAAAAAAAAAAAAGGAGGGTCCAAGAGTTTCAGTGTGTGCATCATACTGGCACAATGCTAGGCAAAAATGTGCTTATGAATACATTTGAAAATATGAATTGTTCTCATTTTAGTAATCATTTTCCTTACTCAGAAAACTACTGGCTGTGATTGCCTACAGGAATACTTCATCTTTCTCTTCAAACTAGCTGAATATCACCATTCTTTTTCCCGCCTTTTCCCTTGACAGGACCAAAATATTTATAAGAGCAAGTCAAAATAGAGATTTTGGAAAATGTAAATGTACCTAAATGTATCCAAATAAAAAGGTACCTAAACCTTGGAGAATATGGAAACACTCGGCTCTGTTAATAATGAAAACCATAGTCATAAACATATGGAACAGGGGGTTCCATACTGGAGTGTTAAGTCTGTCACTCTGAAGAGTCTGTAAACACAAATGTACATTTTTGAAATGATGATTATGTGATATTTCAATGAAAAGTGAAAAATCTAACCTATATTCCAGATGTTTGGCCTGATGTGATGCCTGATATAAACAGAAAACTTGAGTGTGAATCTTTCTACCAGTGTTCATTTTGGGAGGAAAATTTCCGAAACTTCCTTGGACTCACCTTCCTCATATATAAAATGAGATCTAAACTGGGACTATTTTTTTAACATTTCAGTGCCCCAGATATCTTTTGGTTGAGGAAATTGGGGATAAGTGACTTGCTCAGGGTCATACAACTAGGAAATATGAAGTGTTAAGTGCCTGAGGCTGGATTTGAACTACGTTCCTCCTGATTCCAGAGTCGATGCTCTATCCACTGCATCATTTAGCTACCCCCCAAAAGAATTTTCTAGGATTTTATATTGCAGAGCAGATACCAACCTGCAGTAATGAAGTGAGCTTCCTCATCATAAATACAATGCAAATTCAAATTGAAAATGAGGGTATTCAAATCAGTTCCAATAGGGCAGTAATGAACTGAACCAGCTACACCCAGGGAAAGAACTCTGGGAGATGACTATGAACCACTACATAGAATTCCCAATCCCTCTATTTTTGTCTGCCTGCATTTTTGATTTCCTTCACAGGTTAATGGTACACTATTTCAAAGTCTGATTCTTTTTTGTACAGCAAAATAACTGTTTGGACATGTATACATATATTGTATTCAACTTATACTTTAACATATTTAACATGTATTAGTTAACCTGCCATCTGGGGGAAAGGATTGGGGGAAGGAGGGGAAAAGTTGGAAAAAAGGTTTTGCAAATTGTCAATACTGAAAAATTACCCATGCATATATATATATATATATATATATATATATATATATATATATATATATATATATATATAAGAATTTTTATATAAAAATATATAAATAAAATATGCCTGAGAATTTTTAGCTTGGGATTTCTTGCAAAAAAAAAAAAAAGAAGAAGAAGAAAGAAAAAAAGAAAATGAAGGTATTGAATGAGATGATTTCCAAAGTCTCTTTAGTCATAAATTCATCATTAACCATTGTCTAAATATCTAATTTAATTTAATAGGCCAGAAAATTAAAAGGTACATATTTATGCTGTATCAACTCAAGACTAACAGTCCAAAGAGAACCACAGCTCTGCTGATGCAACAGGAGTTTTTGCTTTGGGGGCACCAAAATGTAGTGAAAACAGCTCTTCCATTCTGTTAGCAACTCAATCTAACTGAGATTTTTACCTTGCTAACCAAAATAATCATTTAAGTGAAGAAGATTCTCTGCTTCTCCAACACTTCCCCCTTCATGCCCAGTGATTGTGTCCCAGGTGATGTGTGTATCACCCAGGCTCAACCCCTATCCTTCTTCCAATAATCCAAATCTCCATCCATCCCCGCCATGATCTTGCCATGGTTTTTGCCCACCTTTGAAAGATCATGTGTTCCCAGTTCTCTACCTATTCCCCAACTACATTTTTAAAAATAAACAATGATTTTTGCCCCAGGTTCCTAAATTGCTAATCATAATTCTGCATCTAGACACAAGAAGGGGGAGAAGTGAGGAGAGAAAGTTGATCACTGGATACCTGCGCTTCCAGATATAAGCTATAACTGAGCTTTCGCCTTGGGGACACTGAATGGCATTTATCCCAAGTTCTTCTCATATATTTATTGTTCAGGGATATATTGCCTTTTGCAGAAGAAATGCAGCCTGCAAATCCCTCTCTAGAATTTTCAGTTTCAGGAGTAGAAATAGCACTTCTATTGAAGTTACATACTCTCACCTTTTCTCAACATAGGTCAACAATGTATCCCTATTCTCACTAAAATCCACATTGTGGGTTAAAGGGTCCTTCATCTAATAACAAAAGTGCATTAAAAAATAAGCAAATACTCGATCGGATGCCTAGCAACTCCTGTCAAAAGGAATCGAAGATGAGACCCTGATATACTGAATGTTTCAGCAGACTCACCTCAAGAGGACCATTATCATTACAAAACTATGTTCTTCATCCATACTTTATGAACAAACTTTTTTCACATACTTTAGAGGTGAGCAGTTCATGCTGGTTTTGTCTGCTGCTTGATTTAACTGAATGCAATGCCCCAAAGGCATTTTTTAAAACTGTTAAGGGGTGGGGAGAGAGATCCATGATTATTGTTAACCTCTCACTATAACTCATAGAGGTTCTCATAAACCAAGCATCACCGTGAGCTCCAATCTCAAAGGGACCGCAGGGGGGTGAGCCAACCCTCTCTGCCCTTTCCTTTTATGCACTGTAGTTCTATGCTTTCTTCAGCGATAAGGTGCAATGGTTAAATAGCTAAAGCAGACGACTTCAGGATCTACCTCTGGCATTTTCAGCTGGGTAATATTCATCTCTGGAAGTACCAGTGTCCTCATCCACAAGTGGAGAGGGATAGCAGAACCCATCTCACACTGGTTATGAGGATCAGATGAGGGGGGATTCATGATGCATTTGCTAATTCTTAAAGAGGTGATGCTGTTGCCCAGTCATTTCCAGTTGTAAAATGTAAAATGTTTTTCCTAACAAACCTTCCAGATATCTGCTCTTCTGATTCTCATTTTATAGATGAGGAAATTGAAGATGATGGAAGCTACATGGCTTGGCCAGGATCACAGGCCTGATAAATGTCTTAGATTACATTTCAATTAAGGTCTTTCTGACTCCAAGTCCAGAACTTGATCCATTGCAGCGCCACCTAGCTGCCTAGAATTCAATATTTGTTGAATAATAATGGTAGTTGGCTTTATATCATGCTTTAAGGTTTGAAAAACATTTTATATATGTCATCTAATTTAATTTGCACAACAGTTCTATGGGGTAGATGCTCCTGTTGTCCTCATCTTGCAGAGGAAGAACCTGAAACTAAGAGAAATTCTTTTTTTTCAGTATCACACAGTAAAACTCAGAATCAGGTTATAAGCTCAGGTTTTTCTAATACAATATGCCATAAACCATTCCGTGTCCAGTCTTTCTGATTTATATCTGGCCCCTGGACTCAGGCGGTTCTGGAGGAGAAAGCGAGGTGGGTGACCTTGCACAGCCCTCCCTCACTCAAATCCAACTCACCTGTATGTCATGACATCACCTCCCTGATGTCCTGATCCTCTTACAGAACAAAGCAAACAACAATAATGTACCAGTTGTTGTAGAACATTAAATATGGCCAAGAAACTATGGCCTACATTCTGAAGGGTCTAAGAGTTTATGCACCAAGCACAGCTGTAGAAGAATCCCCAGGTGTACAGGTGTGCCATATCTCAATCAAATTCTCTAGCAGATAGAATTCAGGAGACCTTTTTTTGATATAAATAATTTTTACTATGAAATAAAGGTAGGGGATATTTCAAACAATATCTGGTAGGCTCTAAAGGATATTGAGCCTTGCCCTCGGACTACAATAGTTTTTGCAGCTCACTGCAGCTATAAATTGTCCCACTCCTTGCAAAATATGAAAAAGAGATGCGTAGATGTTCTTCTGATGGCAGTACCAAGAGAAACAGCCATGGTTAAGAAACAGATCTTTAAGAGTGAATAAAGTCTGCAGAGAAAGAATGATAACTGAGAATTGTATTATAGTCAAAGAGAATGGGGGAGGGCAATCAGAGAAAGTAATGAGAAACAGGTGTGATTGTAAAAATTGAATGGGTGTGTGTGTATGTATGCTTGTGTATATTGAGAGAGAAAGAAAGAAAGAGGAAGAAGAGAGAGGAGAGACAAAAACAGAAAGACAGAGAGACAGAAAGAGACATGGAAAGAGAGAGGGAGGGAGAATAGAGGAAGAGGGAGAGAGAAATACAGAGAGACAGAGACAGAGAGGAAGGGAGAGAGAGAGAGAGGGAAAGAGAGAGACAGAGAGATACACAGAGAGAGAGATGTCCAGGTACAGAAATACAGGAGATTTGGGGCCAGATCTCAAACTATTTTATGTATTTCTTCATCTGACATGATTCCAGCATCTGAGTAATGAAAAGTCCCCAGTGGATAACAGCTGTGAGTTTCAGATAGTCTGCACGTGAAAAGAATCTTGGGGGTCAGGGTGGAGAAGAAGCTTACTTAGAGATAGAGAGTGAAAGTTATCATTGATTATAAGTGGGCCAATAACAGAATTACTCAAACTAGCAAGCCTCTGGTACTTTTAATGTAATGTCTGCTTATACTACTCAATTTCAGCACACATACATTATTAAAAGTGAAGTGTCCCTCTTTGGCCAGGACCATGTAGTGTATTTTCGTTTTATTAAAATGTCTGGTATGACATCTAGTAGAATTTAGAATTTAGCACAGGTGACATTTAGTAGAAAAGCTTCATAGGGCACCATACCCAGTACAAGATTATTGACCTAGAGCTAGCAGTGACCTCAAAGACAAGCTAGTCCAACTTTCTCTTTGTAAAAATGTGGAAACTGAAGTCCAGAGAAATCACGTAACTTATTAAAGGGTCCAGATTGAAAAGGATAAGAGGCAAGATTTTCACCCACATCCTCTGATTCAATATCCTTTCTACCAGCTGGTAAGCTGCTTTTCTTAAACCATGTTTTCCAGTTTCTTCACAACTAAAATTCCATATCATTGTTCCGTAGGAAACAATCAACAGGATGATTTTAGAGAAGCCTGGAGAGATTTACATGAATAAATGCTGAGTGCAATGAGCAGGACCAGGAGATCATTATACACAACAACAAGACTATATGATGATCAATTCTGATGGATGTGGCTCTCTTCAACAATGAGATGATTCAAACCAGTTCTGATTGTTCAGTGATGAAGAGAGCCATCAACAGCCCTCAGAGAGAGCATTGTGGGAACTGAGTGTGGACCACAACATAGCATTTTCACTCTTTCCATTGTTGTTTGCTTGCATTTTGTTTTCTTTCTGTTTTTTTTTTTCCTTCTTGATCTGATTTTTCTTGTACATCAAGATAACTGTATAAATATGTGTACATATATTGGATTTAACATATATTTTAACAGATTTAACATTTTAAATCTAAGGGATGGGGTGGGGGGAAGGAGGGGAAAATTTGGAAGAGAAGATTTTGCAAGGGTCAATGTTGAAAAATGGCCCATGCATATGTTTTGTAAATAAAAAGCTTTAACAAAAATTTTAAAAACAACTAATATTCCATTTTCTCCCTGTTTATCCAGTAATGACTTTTCTTCCTTCAGAATTCACTTAGTACATTAGTTCCGTCCCTTTGGCTTCCTTCAAGTCTCAGCTAAAGTCCCACCTTCTGCAAGAAGCTTTCCCAATCTTTCTCCATCCCAATAATTTTCAATTGTATATATCCTGTTTGTATATACTTGCTTATTTGTTTTCTCCCTCATTAAATTGGAACCTCTTTGAGGACAGGGACTAACCTCTTTTTGCATCCCCAGTATTTAGTACAGTGCCCTGCACATAGTAGCTGCTTAAGAAATGCTAAGTGACTCATGCAATTAGCATCTTGTATGTAGCACTATAACTGCCCTACCTCTGTTTATTCTGGGAGCCCTAACAGGAAAAATATTATGTTCTGATTAAACTTTGCAGCATCTTCCACTGTATTATTTACTCAGGACCTCCTTAATAAATAATTGTTCAATTTAAATTTAAGGAAATGTCTTAGAAAGAAATATTTTGTGGAGTAGAAGGAAGAACAACATAGAAGATAAAAGAGAAGGCTATTCAAATAAGAACATTGTCTGAATAGGCTTCTGTTTCTACTTTTTAAAAATAAATAATTGCATTACATATTGTTATTGATTTCTTTTTATTCAACCACTCCACTAGAGGAGCTATTACTTTTCAGAAAAAAAATCTTTTGAAATTGGACAAAAGAAAAGAATATTTACTTTATACTCAAAAGTTTAGAAACAAATATAATTTTAAAAGTACACTTCAAAAAATGATTTTCTGGGTAGAGATGCAGTCTAGAAGAAGTAACTCTTGAGTATTCTAACAAGGAAATTACAGCATTCACTGTAAATCCTTGTGGCAGAGTAGCAAGATCTCTGAATGCAGCCTCCAAAGAGACTCAAAGACCTGGCACTTGGCAGTATGTAACTACAGACAAGTTTTTAGCCTCTAGTTTTCTCATCCTGAAATGGAGATAATACCAATAGTACCAAATTCACAGAGACATTTTTAAGAAAACTAGAGACAATGTAAATAAAGAGCTTGTAATCCTTTGTTGAGTGGTATATGAATATCAGCCATAATTATTATTCTACAGGTTAAAATAGCCAGACTTTTCCAAATCTAATAAGAGTTGAGGGGTAGAATTCCTCTCATCCTCATCCCTTTTCTAAAAAGGAAGACCCTTAGAGAGATTGACAGATGTCCAAAGTATCATTGTTCCAGAGGAGAAACTGAGGCTGGTGACTTAGCACAGAGCTCCCTATTGAAATCCAACTCACTTGCATGTCTTCGTACCACTGCCCTGATGCCATGGTCCTCTTCAGAAACAAAGAACAACCACTGGCTTTCAGTGAGAGAAACTACAAGGAAAAATGATGTAGATCCCCAGGTAACACAGCCGGAAGCACTGTAGCATAATTGGTGGTTGTTTCTTTGACATAAAGGGCAGATCATATTGGGGGACACAAATAAGAAAGGGCAGGTTCACTCAGTGTGATAATTTAGCATATCCTTGGGGAAAAACATGGACTTAATAGAAATATGGCAGAGCTTATAAATACATGTTACCTAGGATGAAGGGAGAGGGAACTTAAAGGTCACACAGTAGTCATTTCCATCACAGCAACATCATTTGTCACATTTGCACAATACCATATAGGAATAAACAAAATATCATATACCTAGAAGGGGGTTATTTCTTAGGGTACTGAAGCTTGTCCACCCCTCTATTCAATAGCAAATGAAATTAGCCATAAAACAGATGGGTCACAGGTTTCATCCTGGGTAATCCATTATATTTATTTTGCATTTATTTACTTGCCTATTCCCAGTAAATTATAACCTCTCAGTCCTGAGAAAAGGGATTTTCTTCTTTTCATATTTGAACTCCCATTGGATGCTATCATGCTTGTCCCACAGTAGATGCTTAATAATTGCTTGCTGAATGAAACAATTTTAAATTACAAAGACTGTCATTACTAGGCAGTTCAACATTAAGGCAGTTCTACAACAGAGAATTGAAGGGTATATAAGGCTATAAGAAAACATCAGACACCGAAATTATTTTTTCCTATAATTTCTGATAAAGAGGCATGACAGTTTCCAGAGAAGAAATTAAGAGGATCAAAGTGTGAGAATGATAACATAATGTGATATTGGCTCATTTGTTCATTTTTAAAGTAAAATGTCAAAGAAAAGATCAAAACTTTTTTTTTCATTTTCCCCTCCTTTTCTTGGGTGAGATGCTGGTTATCAATGTTGAATGATTTCTTTTAAAGAAAGGTGAAAATTATATTCTACAAACAGGAGTCAAAACTCATTGGTGTTGAAGATGGAATTTTTTTTAAAATATGAAAATGTGTTAAATGAATGAAAATGAAATCAAAATGCTCATGCTACAGAGTATGCAGAATTGAGGTGTTATATTATCACATGGTGAGAGATGGAGGTACATTAGGAGAAAGAATTCAAGAAGTTAGAAGTGAGTGGGAAAGATGCACAAAACTGGATAAATAGCTACCATGACAGTTGAGAAAGTAGGGCTACAAATATTTGGAATATAGGGGTCAATTTGAAAAGATCATGAGTTTTGGGGGATGGAAAGCTCAGTATGAATCAGCAGTGACATTAGTGGCCAACAAAGCTTGTAAGAATTTTAATTTGAGATTAACCATTTTGACCAGAAATGTTTGGTAGAGAGAAGCTGACTTGGAATCAAAAAGACTTAGGGGCTCAAGTCCTAAATGTGCAAGTTACTTAACTTCTAGGAACCCCAAGCAACTTTCTAAAATGATAAATTAGAGGTGAATTGCAAATCTGTACCAGAATAAAGATTTTAATTTTCACCAAAATTTCCAATACACAAATTAAGTTTATGGGTCCAAACTTCTTCTCCCCCCAAAAAAAAAATATTAGAACTAGGAAAATGATAGTCCACATGTATTATACATAGAAAAATATCTGCAGGATTGTGTTCAGGTTTAAGCACCTGAAATGCATTTAATAATATATTTATTTACATTTTTAAATGTAAGAAATTACATTTTCTTAATATAAGAAATACATTGATAAATTGGAGAAAACAACCAAGACAGTTCAATATCTTGAAAATATAGCATATGGTGTTTGTTGGAAGCCACTAAGGATGTTTATATTGAAAAAATGAATACTCAAAGATACATAATAGTTCTCTTCAGTTGTTTCCAGTCACATGAGAAAGGAAGACTTATTCTGCTTAGTGTCGGAAGGCAGACTGAGGAATAGTCATTAAAATTTCCAAGAGGCAGATTTTTCCCCTGATGGGAAAAAAAAATCCTAATAATAAGAATTATGCAAGCTACAATTAGGCACATGGACTCTATTCCACACCTCCCTGTGGAAGTCTTCAAGGAAATATTCATTGATCTCTTTTTAAATATGTCATAAAATAAATTACAGGTAGAATTTGGGTAAAATAAAATTTGGATAAAAAACCCTCCAAGGTTCTTTTCAATTCTGAGAGGAGAAAAAGAAAGGGAAATACTATCAATAAATATTTAGAAAGTGCCTACTATATACCAGGCACTTGGCTAAGTGTTAGGGATACAAAGAGGGAGAAAATACAGTTCTTGACCTTGAGGAGCTCACATACAAACAAATATATAGAAGAGAAGTTATACACAGAATAAATGAGAGGTAATAATATTTATCAGATGAAAAGTCATTCCCCAAAAGAAAAATATTTAAAGGATACAAATAGGCTATTTTCAAAGAATAAAATATAAACTATAATTACATAATTATATAAATTTAATGATATTTAGGGGAATGCAAATAAAAACAAATCAGTAGTTCCCCCTCAAACTCATCAAATTATCCAGAAAGACAAAAGGTTAAAAACTGCAACATGTGAGCAAGAGGAGAGAGTATGAGAAAACAAGAACACTAGTAGGCTGTCGGTGGAGCTGTGAATTGGTCTATCTATTGTGGAAAGCGTCTTGGAGTCATTTCTAAATAGTTAACAAATTATGCACATATCATTTGAACCAACTATACCGTGGCTACGTCTATGTACCCAATGAGATCAAAGAAAGAGAAAAGATGACTACATACATAAAATATTTTTTAAAATATTTTTAAAAATATTTAAAATCTTTTAAAAATAGAAAAAAAAATTACTTGGCCTGGAAACCTAGGAGATTCCCTTCTATTGCAGAATAGCTAAATAATTATTTATGAATATAATGGAATATAATTCTACTGTGAGAAATGCTAAAATGGATAGTTTCAGAAAAAAGCTAAATACCTCTCAGAACTAAAGAAACAAGAAAAAGTAAGATGGTTTTTACAGGGCAAACAACACTATACAGAAAAACAATTTTAAGAAACTTTGGAACTCTTATTTCTTTTTTTTATTTTATGTAGAATTTTTTTCCTCAGTATATATGCATGAGTAATTTTTTTAATAATATTATCCCTTGTATTCATTTTTCCAAATTATCCCCCCCTCCCTCCACTCCCTCCCCTAGATGAAAGGCAATCCCATACATTCTACATGTGTTACAGTATAACCTAGATACAATATATGTGTGTAAATCCCATTTTCTTGTTGCACGTTAAGTATTAGATTCCGAAGGTATAAGTAAGCTGGGTAGATAGACAGTAGTGCTAACAGTTTACATTCACTTCCCAGTGTTCCTTCTCTGGGTGTAGTTGTTTCTGTCCATCATTGATCAACTGGAAGTGGGAACTCTGGTTATTTCAATAACATACCACCTGAAAGTGAAAGTAACCATCTACTTCATGACAAAGAAATAATAAACTCAAATGCGTAATGAGCCACACACTTTTGGGCATGACAAATGTGGACATCAGTTTTGTTGAACTGAACATATTATGAAGTTTTCATTTTTCATTTTTAAAATTATTGTTCAATTGAGAGGGTCATTGAAAACTAGAGATAAAACATATTTGTAAAATGAATAAATGTAAAATAAATTAATTATTTATAAAAATAAAATATCCTGCCCATATTGTATATCATCTGTATGAGGACAATTTGGATTTTTGTACAATAGTTATATTGTATAAAAACAGACAGCGTTCGTTTCCTTTACATAATGAAAAATTTTCTAACCTTATTCTAAGTCAAATATATATTTATATGTGTATATATTTAAATTCATTTTGGACATTACTTTTGAGGATAAAATTAGTTGTTCCACAGTGGCTGCATTAAAGAGCTATTGAGCGGTTTCAATATCATAATGCTCCTGGTGAAGAGGTTTGTTTTGTTCTTTATTGAAGAAAGGTCTGTCTACATTATTCAAATAGAAGAGCATTTTTCAATTCAAAAGGCATTCTTTCCAGTACCAGTTATGCCATATTGTTTATTATAAATTGAACCTATTTACTAAATTTTGAGCTGGATCTGTTACATCTTATTAGAACAATACCTGTCTTAAACCTTGAGGCTTAAAATGATTATTAGTGATAAGAACAAACACTCCATTAGGATATCTTTTGGTAATATCAAAATATCTCTTTATAAACCACAAGAGAGGAAGAGACTTAGAAAGTAGCCGTAAGAATCAGGATTATGTCAAACATATAAATTTCATGTAACTATTACTAACATCCTAATGACAACACCATCCCCAATCCGATATTCATAATCTGCTTTTTTTCCCCTCATGGCAATAAAAAGATTGCCACTGGACAATGTCGGTGCGTAGAATAATTTCCCTTCTTTCTTCTACCTCCTATAATCCCTGAGTTCCTTCAGTGATCAGCCCAAATATCACCTTCTATATAAGACATTTGATGATCCTCGGACCGTCTCCCATCTGCTAATGTTTTCTCATTAAATTACCTTTCTTCCCTTTTGTATATTGCTCCATATGCATTTGCCTAAATTATCAGCTCCTTGAGGAATTATTTTACCTTTGTCCCCATAGGTCAGAGTTTAGCACAATCTGTGTCATATACCAAGCACTCAACAGATCCTAATAGATACAACTAGGTAACTCAATAGATGGAGAGCTGGGTCCAGAATCAAGGAGATTTAAGTTCAAAGTCAGCCTCAGACACTTTTACGTGACCCTGAGCAAATCATTAAGCTCTGTCTGCTACAGTCTCCACAGCTATAAAATGAGTAAAATAATAGCACTCACCTCACAGGATTGCTGTGAAAAGCAAGAGGTCATATTTGTAAAACTCTTCATTTTATATATAGTAGGCACTTAGCAAATGCTTGTTTCCTTCCTTATAGGTAGCTAGATGATAGAGTAGATAGAGTGGCCAATTTGGAGTCAGGAAGATCCAAATTTGAAACCTCTCTCAGGTACTTTATTATGTGACTTTGAGCACCCTTCTTAGCCTCAGTTTCCTCATCTGCAAAATATGGATGAGAATTGCACCTACTTAATTAGATTGTTGAGGATAAAATATGCCCTCAGAAGTACTAAGCAAACCTTAAAGTGCTGTAGAATCCTAGCTATTATTATCAGTGATGTTAAAGGATTAATCAGTTAAAAGAGCTAACATTGACATAGTGATTTATTTAAGTCACCTCACTTGTACCTCACCATATCTGTAGCAGTGATGTCAGGTCATCTCTTTGCTTTTCAAAATTTTCATTTTCCTTCAAACTCCAGTGCCCTCTTCCTTCCAAGGAAACTGGGGTTCGTGTTCTGCTAGGGGCTCCATGATGGAATTGCTGTCTACCTCTCAATAGCCTGGACCAGTGATGTCAAACTCAAATAGAAATGACTTCCTACAGTTACATACAGAACTAGGAAAACACACATTAACATTATCTCTAATGTTTTATATTCCATTTTATAAAACATTCCCCAATGGTATTTTCTTCTGGTTCATAACACTAGGGAATTTTGTGCTAAGTTCCCTCAAGTTTCACACTTCTACATAATTCCTTAAGTCTATAAATTGCAGAGAAGGCATTTACTTTTATCAATGGAATAAGTATTCTTACCTGCAAGTTCCTTATGCTAATGAGATCACAGGCCCAGTCCCTATCCCTATCTCTAAAATCGCTATAGAGTACGTGCTATTATTCCCCTCATTTTATAAAAAGTTGAGAAAACCAGGGCCTAGGGAGATCGCCTGGCTTTATCCAGATCCCACAAAAAGTTATTATCTGAGGCAGAATTCAAATACAGATTTTCCTATCTCTGCCACAACATACTGCATTTTTGTCCTCTTTCTTTTTCTAGGTAGGAGACATAAAGAAATATGTTTGGATCAAAATATCACAACTTTCCCCCCCCCAAAAAAAAAACACCCTGTAATTCATGTTCATGCTTACTGAGGGAATCTTCAAGGTTGCATATAACAGTAAAATCTCTGCTGACATTAGCCTCTTAGTCAAGGTGAAGAAAAGTGCTATGGGAAACAAGATGTCAACTCTTCAATCCAAATGGGATGTTCCAAACCACTGGAGCACCACTCATTGAAGTCGTGAGACTCCTGCAAAGCATGACCCTTCATGAGACATTTGGAGAGATGAAGTAGACTGCCCTAACCTACAGTTATAAGAATCTAGCATGGCTGGTGATGTCCACCAAACGACTTCAAATACTGCTATCTCGAAGCTGTCAATGACACTTTCAAACTGAGGGGGGAAAGGCTAATGACAAATAATTTACACATGCACAGATGAGGATCTGAAAGTCGATATAAAATTGGACAGCTGCTAGATAATTTTTTTCATTTTGCCACCTTCTTAACTATATAGGACAGGGTACAAGATCCTAAGAATACGATAATAAAGGAAGAATATCAGTCCTCAAATAGTTGACATTTTGCTCATTCTATCAATGGAGGACACAACATATTATAGAAAAGATAAGAAATAATGGAGTCAGGGGAAAACCCTGTAACTGAAAACCAAACAAATTTGTGGAGGGGAAGGAGACAGTCTTAGATCTGAGAGAAATAATAGTATATAGAAGGAAGGGACACAGGAGTTGAGTTTTAAAGGAAAATGAAAATTCTAAGAGGCAAAGATAAAGAGGAAATTCTCTCTAAGAATATAGGATGATTTTTGTAAATGCATGAAGTAAGGTGATGGAATCTCAAATTCAGGGGGTAGAGAGATAATGTGAAATAAGGCTGAAAATGCAGGTTGGAGCCAATTTTTAAAGCCTTAAATTCTAGATATGTATGCTTGCTTTCTCAGAGTAACTCTTGCTATTCCCACACTCAATAGGACTGCTTTACATAATGCACTATTTATTCAGCTCTAAACAATCCTCTATGCAAATCAATTCTTCCTTGATCAGGAGTGACACAGATACAGTACTAAAAGCTCTACTAGGAGACAAATGTTCTTGAATGTCTATAGTCTTGAGAGAGAGAGAGAGAGAGAGAGAGAGAGAGAGAGAGAGAGAGAGAGAGAGAGAGAAGAAGAAGAAGAAGAGAAGAAGAAGAAGAAGAAGAAGAAGAAGAAGAAGAAGAAGAAGAAGAAGAAGAAGAAGAACAAGAAGAAGAAGAACAAGAACAAGAACAAGAAGAAGAAGAACAAGAAGAAGAAGAAGAAGAAGAAGAACAAGAACAAGAAGAAGAAGAACAAGAAGAAGAAGAAGAAAGAAGAAGAAGAAGAACAAGAACAAGAACAAGAACAAGAAGAAGAAGAACAAGAACAAGAACAAGAAGAAGAAGAAGAAGAAGAAGAAGAAGAAGAAGAAGAAGAAGAAGAAGAAGAAGAAGAAAGAAGAAGAAGAAGAAGAAGAAGAAGAAGAAGAAGAAGGAGAAGAAGGAGAAGAAGGAGAAGAAGGAGAAGAAGGAGAAGAAGGAGAAGAAGGAGAAGAAGGAGAAGAAGGAGAAGGAGGAGGGAGAGAGAGAGAGATGAAGAGACAGAGAGAGAGAGAGAGAGAGAGAGAGACTCAGAGAGAGAGAGAGAGAGAGAGAGAGAGAGAGAGAGAGAGAGAGAGAGAGAGAGAGAGACTCAGAGACACAGAGAGAGAGAGATGTACAGCAAATGGATTGGACAGAACTCCCCTGATCAATGTGCCCCATTGAAATTCTTCTCCCCATTTTTGTGACACACTTTAAACTTTACCTTTTTGAATATAATGTCAAGAAATCCTAAAAGGAACAGGAGCTACTGAATATTTTTGAGAAGGGCACCTCCCTGGGTTAAGCCTGTGACTAATGAAGAATGATTTGAAAGTGTAGTAATAATTTATTGCAGAAGAAAGAGACTAGAAACAGCAACTAAGAGGTTACTACAAAAATTTTGCATGATAAGTGATAAGAAGTTAACTCAAGATGGTGGGGATATGATGGTGGGGATAAGAGAGAAGACTTTGGATATGAGAAACACTGTGGATATCAAATCACTAAGCCTGGGCAACAGACTGAATATGAGGGATTTGAGCTACGCCTGTATCCCAAAGATCTCATGTAACATATACCAAAATATTTGTAGCAGCTCTTTTGGGGTGGCAAGGAACTGGAAATTGAGGAGATGTTCATCAACTGGGGAATGGTTGAACAAGTTATGGTATACGAATGTAATGGACCACTATCATTCTATAAGAAATGATGAATAAGTTCATTTCAGGAAAAACATGGGAAGATTTACACGAACTGATGCTGAATGAAGTAAGCAGAACCAAGAGAACATGGTACATAGTAACAGCAAGATTATGTGATGACCAACTTTGATAGACTTAGCTCTTCTCTGAAATGTAGTGATCTAAAAAAATCCCAATAGGTTTGAGGTGGAAAATGTCATCCACATCCAGAGAAATAATGGAGATAGCATATTAAAGCACATTATTTTCCCTTTTTTCTTTTTCTCATAGTTTTTCTCTTTTGTTCTGATTTTTCTTCACAACATGATTAATAAGAAAACATGTTTAACATGATTGGACATGTATAATCCATATCAGATTTCTTGATGTCTTGGGAGGGAGAAAAATTTGGAACTCAAAATCTTTCAAAAATAAATATTGAAAACTATCTTTACATGTAATTAGAAAAAATAAAATACTCTTACTAGGGGGGAAGAATATGAGCAGTGTGAGGATAAATAGAATCAGAAGTTGAAAAAATGGTTAACATATGATACCTTCAATCAAAAACCAAAAGGAAGATATTTGTGGAAGGGATGGGTTGCAGAAGAAGAAACGATTATCTCTCTATGTGTCTCTATCTCCATTTTTCTCTATCACTATCTCTTTCTCTTTTTTTTTCTCTGTCTCTGTCTCTCTCTGACATATTTTTGACACACACACTTGAAAGAATTTTGATAATTTATTTCATTGGAACAGATGGGATAGTTAAGAGATAGGTTGAATAGAGAGCAGTGAGAACCAAAACCCAAAGCCTTTTAAAATGCTAGTGCTTCCCATATTTTATATCTAGGATATACTGTAACACATTTAACATGTATGGGACTGCCTGTCGTCTAGGGGAGGGGATAGAGGAAGGGAGGGGAAAATTTGGAAAAGAAGTGAATACAAAGGATAATGTTGTATTATTACCCACGCATATGTACTGTCCAAAGAATTATAATTATAAAATTAATTTTAAAAATGCTAATGCTTTAGATGGTAGGAAATTCTACAAAATCAGAGGCATCCCTGGTATCATTATTATGGCCCAGAGCAAGAAACATAAAGCAAGCACCCTAAAAATCCATCCT